>NC_063044.1:12275409-12502306 GCF_018812025.1 Megalobrama amblycephala | reverse complement strand
AATATATTATATAAATATTATATTATTATACATCTCAACAACAATAAAATTTAACTCAAATATCAATAATTGGTTATAATCCATTTCAAATTTAAATACTTGGCAATGGCAATGTGAAGTCTGTGGCCAAATCATGGAAGTCGCTGCCAGTTGTTGATCCTCAGAGCACTGACCACATTAGCCCCGCTGTCAGTGGTCATGCAAACCATACGTTCATCGTCCAAAGACCATGAGGACAGGGCATCTTTTAGACCTTGAGCAATAAGTTCACCGGTGTGGTCCTCTGGGAAGTAAGATGTCTGAAGGCAAAAGCTCTGTAGTTGCCATTCTTCATCGACAAAATGTATTGTCAGAGATAGGTACGGCTCCGAGGTTCTACTGGACCACAGATCGGAGGTTGTGGCATAATCGGTGACCTTCTGCAATTTATGGGACAGCGTTTGTTGACGAGACTCGTACAGTTTTGGTAGAGCTGTTTCACTGAAATATCTCCTTGAAGGCAGATTATATCTGGGATCTAAAGTCTGTAACATTTCTTGAAACCCATCCTTCTCGACTGATTGAATTGGCAACATAGACCTTGCAATAAAACTTGTTACAGAGTTTGTAATCATTTTCCACTTTTCGCTTTTTTTGTAATATGGTGTTTTCTTTGTGAATGTTTCTGCCAAGGTCTGTTGTGTCTGTTTTTTTTTTGTACCGTGTTTGTAGCAGCAGTGCTGTTTTGTTCAGCACAAAGCCTTTTATACTCTTCAAACTGTGTTTTGTGCGTGGTACGGAGATGATGGAAGAGGTTGGTTGTGGAAAGTTTTTTCTAAAAGTTAAAAGAAGCCCTGTTCGTGTTCGGAGGCTATTCCGGTGGATCTCTTGGGAAAATGTATTCCATCTTTTGGATTCATCATTATACAACGCAATTTTCTAATGATGCAATCACGAAGCTCACCATTTAAGGACGCCACAGACTTTTAAGAAAAACTTTTTAACTTCAGACTTCAGTTTTCCGCAAACAATGCATATTTTGCTTTTCTAGCAGCTATTTTATTAATCATACATCGGCTTTACTCTTTATGTTTTTGGATTGTTGCTTCAACCTAAGAAACGTCATAACACACAGGTAAGAACTCTGTAGTTGTATTGCAAATTAGTAGCAGCTTACTCTCGTGCAATTGAGGAACGATCGTGATTTTGTACAAAAAAAACAAACAAACATAAAATACAGTCAAAAAAACCCCTACATTATTAAAATCGCTACATATAATTGTTTAGAAGGTTATAGTGTGCGTTATTTGTTTTCTCTTTAACTTCCTTCAGCTCTTTTCATGTTTGGGGGGTCAGATTGTACAAATTATGAAATATATGATATCCCAATTGTGCATTTCATCCAGACAACAATTTGGATATTATAGTCTAAACAATATATATCGCCCACCTCTACTTCCAAGCAAAAAAAGTAATAACAAAGATGATACTCAACAGTCCTTTTCTGCTTTGGGGTAAGTAGGTAATTTAACCCTCTGGGGTCTGAGGATTTTCGGAGCAACTTACAGCCCTACCACCGCCCATATCCACCTTCTTCTGTGTTACGTCCCCTGGATCCTGTGCCTCCCTGGCAACAGTACTTCTCGGAACACGAACCCCTCTGATTACAGTACCCTTACGTGCCGCTAGAGCCTGCACCTCCTTGGTAACAGTACCTCTTGGAGCCTGTACCTCCCTGGTACCAGTACCTCCCTGTGCCGTCAGAGCCTATACCTCCCTGGTAACAGTGCCTCTTGGAGCCTGTACCTCCCTGGTACCAGTACCTCCCTGTGCCGTCAGAGCCTATACCTCTCTGGTAACAGTGCCTCTTCTCATCCTGGCCAACTCCGATCCCTGAAAATAAAGGTTATTAATGGTGCTTGCCAAAGGCAAAGCATCATTATTGTTCTCACATACTTATTATTCTTCTTCCACACAAAACTTTGGCGCGTAACTCGTCCTGCACCGTTTGTCATAGACTCCATGAATGAGGTGTCAAATAGTGTGGATTATTGTGGAATGGTGTGCTATGACTTTTATAAGTGATCGGGTGTACGATGTTCGCCTGGCGGTCGAAAAATCGCATAGACTTTGCGACAAACTTTGACAAGTCATAGCTTCTGAGCGAGGATTTTGTAGAAACATGTGGGTTAACATGTTTGAAGAGGCTGGCATGCTCTTTCAGACCATACCTCAAAATGGGGTGTGAGTGGTACCCCTGGGGCGCAAGAGCTGCCCAAATTTGCCCCATAGACATACTTTGGTGAAGCCATGCCCATGAAACAGTGTGTTTTTCCTACTATGGGAAATTACATAGGGATTTTTTATGGAACATAACTCTGGATCACAATGTCATAGAGACAAGGGGGTGGGCTCATTTCACTCAGATGACCAATCAGTCTCTCAGGAACATTGTGAAGCTATCATGTCACGCCCTAGCAACCATATAGAGCACCATAGCAACAAGTTCCATAGACTTCCAATGAAAAAGATCAAAGGAATATCTTCGGATAAAAGTGTCATAGAAACATGAGGGTGGGCTCGTTTGACTCGGGGCAGCAAATGGCCAATCACGAATCATCTTCAACACTTCATAGCCACACCCTAGCAACCATTTAGAGCACCCTAGCAACCCAAATCCAAAGAGTGATTTCTTCAAATCTGAATATCATAGCGGCATGGGGGTTGGTTTATATCATTCATACTGGCAAACAGTCTTTGGAGTATCATCATTGGCAGCTGCCAAGCCACACCCTAGCAACCAAACAGTGTACCCTAGCAACTATTTTGCAAGATCTATATCTCTGCATCAGAACATCATAGAGACATGGGGGTTGGCTTATATTGGCAAGAAGCCTTTGGTGTATCATCACTGGCAGATGCCAAGCCACTCCCTAGCAACCAAACAAAGAACCCTAGCAACCGTTTAGCAAGACCTATATCTCTGCATCAGAGCATTGTAGAGACATGGTGGTTGGCTTATATTGGCAAGCAGCCTTTGGTGTATTATCACTGGCAGATGCCAAGCCACTCTCTAACAACCAAACAAAGTACCCTAGCAACCGTTTAGCAAGGGCCTATATCTCTGCATCATAGCATCATAGAGACATGGTGGTTGGCCTATATTGGCAAGCAGCCTTTGGTGTATCATCACTGGCAGATGCCAAGCCACTCCCTAGGCAACCAAACAACGTACCCTAGCAACTGTTTAGCAAGACCTATATCTCTGCATCAGAGTAGACATGGTGGTTGGCTGTTTTAACTCATGCTAGCAAACTGAACTTCCAACATGCTGCAAATGCTAGCAGTGAATAGCTACATGCTAATAGTGATTAGCTAAGTGTGCTAAAGTGGGCTAAGAACATGCCAAGAACTCTATAAAAACTCCATAGTAACCACCTGTGACAACTACCAACCACCTAGTAACATCATAGCAACCACCCAAGTTACCATATCAAATGCCTAGGTACCACCCAGAACACCTTAGTAACTGCCTAGCAACACAGTAGCAATCACCCCAAGAACCTTAGCAACTGCCTAGCAACACCCTAGCAACCGAGTGCAGAGTTTTGCCACTGCAAGCAACATTCACATTTTCTTCAGGAAATGTACATTCTAGGTATTATTATTATTATTATTATACACATTAAAATAGATAAAATGGGCAAAAAAACATGTAAACCAATTAAAATCATTGTAATAGAGCGGTAAAACATGTCTTTTATGTGCCAGTGTCACAACTTGTCTCTTTAGAATTCCCCATAGGTGTTCGATTGGGTTCAGATCAGGAGCCAGTGAATCACTTTCACCCTCTTCTTCTTCAGAAATCCAACAGTATCCTTAGATGTGTGTTTAGGATCATTATCATGTTGGAAAAGTGCACGACGACCAAGGGCACAGAGTGATGGTAGCATCTTCTCTTTCAGTATAGAGCAGTACATCTGTGAATTCATGATGCCATCAATGAAATGCAGCTCCCCGACACTAGCAGCACTCATGGAGCCCCACATAAGGACACTGCCACCACCATGTTTCACTGTAGGCACCATGGATTTTTCTTTGTATTCCTCACCTTTGTGACGCAATACAGTTTTGAAGCCACCAAAAAACATTTATCTTGGTCTCATTACTCCAGAGTATAGAGTCCTAGTAGTCTTCATCTTTGTCAGCATGGGCCCTGGCAAAATCTAGACGGGACAAAATCTTTTGTGCCTGGGCTTTAGGAGAGGCTTCTTTCGTGGATGGCACCCATGCATGCCATTCCTCTGCAGTGAACGCCGTATTGTCACGGGAAATAGTCACCCAAGTTTGGCTTTCTACTTCTTTAGATAACGTCTCGGTTACATATGTAACCCTCGTTCCCTGAAGGAGGGAACGGAGACGTACGTCAGTAGTGACCGACGAATTGGGATATCGCTAGAGAGCCCTATCAGCTTCGAGTGAACTAAAACAGGCCAATGAAATTGGCGTGCGATATTTGCATAATGCGCACCGCCTCCGACAGGTGTATATAAATAGGAAGCAGATGCAACCGCACTCTGTTTTTTGCTGAGGAGACAACTGGTGTCCGCACTGCAGCGAGGGTACAGAACCTGTGGCGACGGGACATATGTCTCTGTTCCCTCCTTCAGGGAACGAGGGCTACATACATACCGAGACATTCCCTTTCAGTCGGTCACGTTCAACGTACGTCAGTAGTGACCGACGAATTGGGATCCCCAATAAAGCGCCACAGTTACGAAACCCCTTCCAGTGCCCAGCTCAAGCTCTAGCCACCCGTCACACCAACTGGGACGGTGAAGGGGGCGAGCTTACGCCAAGAGAGTCTACTGCTATTACCGAAATACCCACTAAGTGAACTAGACTACACTGGGGAAGCGAACCCGTAGGGGACGCTGCGGAGGCCACAACCTACCCTATGGGGAGGAGTTTACGTGGAGAGTACACATATGGACTGGCCCGTGGGGCAGTACGCATATGGAGTCCCTGGGATGGCTCCACCTGGGTAGGGGGAGACTCATCTGACAGGTGACAGCAGAGCTGGCTCTGCTAAGGGAAAGACACAGGCTCACCATAGGGAGTTTTAGACCGTGGACAATTACACATATTGGAACCCAGCCAACAGACAACGTCAGAGACGGATGTTGGCCTGGCATCAGACACTCCGCAATGTCCGAGCTGAAGGGGGAGGCGGAGGAACTCGACAGGGTTCACCAAGCGGGGAACGCGACTGGAGTCAAAGATGCACGTATCCGGCCCAGGGGGCGGGAGTGGCATTGCAAGCCGACACTTAGAGCGGGTTCAACGCATCTACTGGCTAGTAGAAGCGAGTACACGGGAAGATACCGGCTCTACACGTAGGCTATAGAACCTAGCGAACGTGTTAGGTGTCGCACAGCCTGCAGCTCTACAGATATCTGACCCAATCGGGCGAGGCACGCCCTGGGAGTCGTACGCCAGAGTGATGGCATCCACTATCCAGTAGGCCATTCTCTGCTTGGAGACAGCCTTTCCCTTCTGCTGGCCTTCATAACAGACAAAGAGCTGGTCTGAGGTCCTACAGCTTCGTATTCTGTCTATGTACACACGCAGAGCGCGGACGGGACAGAGCAAAGCTAGGGCTGGGTCTGCCACCTCCGAAAGCAGTGCTTGCAGGTTCACTACCTGATCTCTGAAGGGAATTGTAGGAACTTTGGGAACATATTGGCTGCTGCTTTGCCGACTTAGCAGGGGCGGAGGACGACGCGGGTGGGTGCCCTCGGCGATGAGCGGACTGAGGCTGAGCCACCGGCAGTAGGGTGGAGGCAGCAGCGGACCGCCGGGGCATGACGTGTTTGATAGCCTCAGCCTGCTTCTGTGCGGCGGAGAACTGTTGGGCGAAGTTCTCCACCGCGTAGCTCCTCGGGAAGCTCGGGAAATCTTACTTTCATGTTATAAGTTAAACAGATGTTATATAAAACTTGTTTTTGTGTTCTTTGAGATTGTTTAAAATGTTACTTTTCAAAGGAGGTGTACTTATTTATGCTGAGCACTGTATGCTTTGTTGATTGTGAGCTCTATGAACCCAACTATCTAATTGTGAATCATTTAAGTCTTGATCATCTATGTACTTATTTGTGATTTATTTCATGAGTAAATGTATGTCTGGGGTCCCATGTGTGGAATGATCTCTTGTCTTCCTGTGGTGGTGGAACTTTTTTGTCTAAATTTTTTGGATAAATCATTTTGGTGATAACTCCTACGTGGGGAGTCTTAGCCCTGTGGGTTGCTATTGTTTGTTTATTGTGTTTGTTTGTATTTTTGTGAGTTATGTAAACTTTCCAAGGCCACCACTAGCTGGAGTGGGTGGCAATGAGCACTCCAACACTACATTTGAGTTTATGAGTTAAATTATATTTAAGCATCTAAGCACAAGCATAAAATAGAATAGAATTTTTGAAATGTTATCAGAAAAATATTATTAAAAATCCAAAAATGTAGTGTTTAAAGAAATTATATTAATAAATAAATAAATAAAAAATAATGACAGAGGGCATTATACGAAATAACACATTAGGAAATTGTTTTGGATAATGATTGCCATGGCCAGTGCTTTGCTAGAAAGCATATTTCTGGTATATATTAATAATAATAATAAAACATAAGTGTTAAGTGAAATAATAAAGTAGTATTAAAAAAGATATGCAAGTTCATGTTATTTCTTTCTTCAATTTCCTCAATACATTGTTGTCTTCCCTCTCCTGGTAGCAATCAGTACTGCTGGAGAAGTAAATAATTTGTTTGCTCCATAGAAATTCTTTATAATATATATATATATATCACACATCAGTAAGCACGAATAGAACATATATAGGCAATTGGTTGTATTTCTCTTACAAGGAGAGTAGTATAAATGGAGTAAAAGGATGTTCTTCTATTTTGTAGGTTTTTTTTGAGCAGGCACGAGAACAATTGTAGCTGATGGAGAATGCTGTGTATTTATTTATTTATTTATTTTTTGCTTTATTAACTCCATTTGTGTATACAAAAATTGTGCACAATGATATCATTCTTCTAAATTACCATCATTGTTTACAGTATGTCCATTATTAACATATTTTCAGTCTCATATTTTCAAATATGGCCTACATAATAAGCGTTTTAAACTATAGCTTTAACAAAACAACAAATCCTTATTTAAATGGCACATTATTGCATATTTACTTCTTTTAGATTTCTGTACAAAGGACAGACTTATACCTTTCTAATAAACTGAAGAAACCTTTGTCTTATTTCTTTTGTTCTCACTCCATAAATAATTGGGTTAAAACAACTTGGAAAAAGTAAGTACATTGCGCTCACAAATACACGACTATTGGGAGAAAAATTATTATTTTTTGCTCTGTATGACAAGAATGCAATCAGGGCAAAAATCAAAGTAAATAACATAACAATGATGTGAGTAATGCAGGTGTTTATGGCCTTTATTTGGGCCTTACCAGATTTAAACACAGAGGCAAAAATCACAATGTAGGAAGCAGTAATGATAATAAAATCTGCAGTTGGTATAAGGAAAGTAGACAAAAGTCCAACCAAGTTATTAATTGATATATCTCCACATGCTAACTGAACCAATGCCATGTGTTCACAAAAACAGTGATCGATAACATTTGTTGAACAAAATGACAATTTTCCAGCCAGAGAGACTATGGTGACATTCAGGATTCCATTTCTGATTAATGGCACAACAACATACTTTAGAAAGTTAGGAATTTCCATGTATTTGTGATAGTAAAGAGGTTTGCAAATTGCAAAGTAACGGTCCAGTGCCATCCACAAAAGCAAAGTGGACTGAAATGATCCAACATAATGAATGCAAAACATTTGTATTAAACAACCAACTAGAGATATCCCACTCCAGTTAAATAACAAGCTAAGAAGCATGCTGGGTACAGAAGATATAGGCCCGATCAAGTCTAACACTGCCATAACACCTATTAGTACATACATAGGAGAATGCAGAGACTTTTGAGATATAATTAAATATATGAGAATAGAATTTGCTGTGATAGCCAATAAAAACATCAGAAAGAAAGGAATAAATAAAAAGGGCCTCCATTCCCCTAGGCTGTAAAAACCATTTAACATGAAGTCTGTGAATGAAATATTTGGTGCAGAAAGATTCTTCATGCTGTTCAATCCCTTTACAAACAGGGTTTTGGTAAAAAAGGATTAAAGCCTAAAGATAACAAACATTTTTCCATGTATGTATAGTAGGCTATGCTACATTTGAGAGTGATAAATAAAAAAATACTATTATTGCACACAATCATGTGATTCTGTGATTTCACTTTCACTATATGAATAAAAGCCTCTTTGTTATACTGTGCTGTTGTGAAGAAAAAAAATCCAGCTGACTTTTACAAGTTAAATGTTCAATGAATGTTTCATCATATAAACAGCAAAAAATTCACAAATAACTGTAGTAAACTAGATGTAAAGTTATACTTATTATTTAGGCCTTTCATGCATTAACATGTGCTCTTCCCATTACATTGATGAACTGAAATCTTTGCTCATTTGTTTAACTATGATAATGCTCGTTCTTACATGTTTGAGTGAAATGAAATCTTGAAATGAAATCATGGTCTCTAAATACACCATGCGTGTTCCCATGAGTCTGTAAAATAATTAATTATGTAACAAGATGAAAAAAAACAAAACAACAAAAAAAACGTGTTGTTCGTGTTGTTCAAGGTTTGGATGGTTAGCATTGCCCATTCTAGTGGATGTCACCATATGGGCCCTTTTTGTTTTTTGGCTACTAAAAAAATAGAATTCTGACAATATACTTTTTGCAAGTGGCATATAAACAAATATTCCATATTTCAAATATTGTATTATATTAGAGTACATTTTACAAGATTTCTTTTATGGTGTAGACATGACATGCAAAAAACGTGCCCCTAGAATTTTCAGTGATGAAAAAGAGTTTCAATATTTTTTAAAGTTTTGTTTGCTCCATAGAAATTGGTTTCTTTTAGAAGGTGTATATATATCAGTAAGCACGAATAGAAAATATACAGGCAGTTGGTTGTATTTCTATAAAAAGGAGAGTAGGATAAATGGAGTAAAAGGATGTTCTTCTATTTTGTATTTTGTAGGGTTTTTTTTGAGCAGGAACGAGAACAATTGTAGCTAATGGAGAATGCTGTGTATTATTGTTGTTTTCTTCTTTTTTTTTTCTTTATCAGTAAGCACGAAAAAAAAAATATGCCTCACGAAATAATATGCCTCTTCTGGTTGAAGAATCTACCTGCTGCACAAACTGCCACAGACTTCTACAAAGGATTGCAGTTCTTGAAACAAAGTTACTTGCGGGACTACCAAACCAGAAGGAACACAAAACAGAGCTTCGTCATGGACGTCCTCAGCACAAAGCCGGTGAGTCCCATGAATCTAATGCCCCTAAACAGACCGTACTGAGTGCTGGAACTGATCAGCACATTAATCGATGGCACACACAGGGAGCGAGACCCAAAGGCACTCGAGACATTAGATTGTCACGAGTATCACATATTAACCCTCTCAAGGCAGGCGTTGCTGATTTGCAACAGTTAAAAACTAATTACCTTATTACTCCAGATACATATTTTATGAGTTTTTTTTACTCAGAAGTACCACTGCAGGACTTGGTTGTCCATTAGCAACAAACAGTTTCCCACTTTGCCACCAGATGGCAGTGTAGTCTCCCTTCCAACATGTCTGTTTCCATGGGTTCCCTGAAGCGGATTTTCTTGGCATCAATTTCGTGTAAGTATCACTATCAACCTCCATTAATTTGAAACTAAAACTGCATAAGAAGAATCATAAGTGTATATAGACACAGTAAATGCCAATTAGTAGATTTTATCTCTTCTGGATTTTTCCCCTGGTGCAGCTCTATTTCAACGTAGCAGATTTGCAACGTTTGGCCAGATAGGTACCACTGGATATCACATGCTTTATCTACTAGTTTGCCCATATTTTGAGCAACAGTTTATACTAGGGTTATTTTCCTATCACCAGTGTTTATGTATTACTTTGAGGTGTCACTGAGGGTATATCATATGGAAAATTTAATAATTTGGAGCGAAGTAGCAAACAATCAGAGGCAGATTTGATCAAAAGCAATGGCACAATACCATGTTCATTTGACTGTGCAGTGAGGAAAACTGATGTAGCCTAAATTCCATGGCACTTTTATTAGTACAGATCATTGTGTCAAAGCATTTTTTGGCAAACTAACTTACAGAATACTCTCTATGCAGGATTTGCAGTGTGTTATGGCAGGCAGACGAAAGTTTTACTCAGCCAGGGAAGTTATTGAGTATGTTTGCCTTCCTGATGGTGCTTTATCTGACACAGAATCCATTCCAGACGATAATATTGCTGATCCAGATTTTGAGGAATCTCCTGAAGCATACGAGTCTGACTCCAGCTTTGATGATGATAAGCCACTGGCAGCAATACCAAAAGCTAATCTCAACCACCTTGATGTTGAAATTCATAACATACATGCAGACAGTGACACTGAGGTCCCAGATGACAATGAACCTCAGCCAGGCCCAGCTCCAGTCAACAAAGAGTTTTCTTGGAGGCAGAGGAAACCCCCAGCAGCTGACATAGACTCTTCATTCCGAGGACCTGCATTCTCACCTCCCCCAGACGAAATACCAAGTCCAAAGTGGTATTTTGATCAGTTCATGGACAAATCTGTTTTTGAACATATTTCTAACCAATCTAACTTGTATGCAGTTATGAAGAATGGCCCAGAACTGAAAACAACCCCTTCTGAAATAGAGCAATTCATTGGTTTACACATCTTGATGACCGTAGTACGTATGCCATCGTACCGCATGTACTGGCAGACGGCAACCCGCTATGACCCAATTGCGACAGTCATGGGACGTAAGCGATTTGATAATCTGCGTACATACATCCACATGAACGACAATACCAATGTGAAGCAAAAGGGTGAGCCTGGATACGATCCATTATTCAAGGTGCGTCCAGTTCTTGAGAAAGTCCGTGCCAACTGTTTGAAGGTTGAACCAGAAGAAAACCACTCCATTGATGAGCAGATGATCCCCTTCAAAGGAAAGATTGGAATGAAACAGTATATCAAGAACAAGCCGCATAAATGGGGAATCAAGGTCTTTACTCGTGCAGGTGTCACTGGACTAGTCTATGACTTTGAAGTATACACTGGAAAAGGGACCGTGACCAATGAGCGTGGACTTGGTGTTGCCGGTGAAGTTGTGCTTCGTCTCGTATCAGAAGTTCCAAAAGGACTAAACTACAAGTGCTTCTTCGACAACTGGTTCACTTCCCCTGAACTCATTGTGGAACTGAAGAAAATGGGAATTCTAACAGTTGCTACCATCAATCGTAACCGTCTCCGTGGATGTACCCTCAAGAGTGACAAGGAACTCTCAAAGGCCGGGCGTGGTGCGTATGAAGTGAAATACGAAAAGACAAGTGGGATGTCCATCGTGAAGTGGTATGATAACAAGGCAGTGTTGCTGGCATCATCCTTCATTGGCCCTGAACCTGTTGAGAGATGCAGAAGGTGGTCGAAAGAGAAGAAGGAATATGTGGAAGTGGACAGACCCCACATTGTCATGGTGTACAACCACAACATGGGAGGAGTAGACTTAGCAGACATGTTTGCAGCTCTCTATCGCATTGACATCCGCCCACGTCGTTGGTATCTGCGCATCTTGTACTACTTGATTGACCTATCACTGGTCAATGGTTGGCTCCTCTATCGCCGTCATCTCACCCAGAAGCAGGAGAAGAAGTATATGCCACTTCTTGACTTCCGTGTTCAAGTTGCAGATGCCCTCATCAAGGTTGGCAAACAGGCTGACTTGATCAGTAGGAAAAGAGGACGACCGTCATTGGAAGATGATCCAACGTCCCATCAAGCTGCCCCACCTCCACCTCCACTTCAGAGGATCTCTGCACCATCAGTTGATGTCAGATTAGACCGATGCGATCATTTCCCCATCCATGCTGAGAAACGTGGACGATGCAGACTGTGCAAGAATGGCTACACGCAAATGGCCTGCCTGAAGTGCAAAGTACTTCTGTGCTTTACAAAAGACAAAAACTGTTTCTTGGAGTACCACATGAGAAAGTGACTTGGAAACATGCACTCAATGAGGATTTGAGATATTGGATTTGGATCCCATATTGTTTTTGTTGTTGTTCTGCCACTGAAAAGCAATTTGTTACATTGTTTGAAAAGTTGTATATAAAAAGTTATTGTTCATATCACAGTCAGTCGTCAGTGTCTAATTACCACACTGGGCCAATGTTGCAAATCTGCAACATCCCAGAACGCCTTGCATGTGAAGGTCTCTCTAAAAAAAAAGTCAGGATTCTATTGTACTACCCCATATGATAATTTTCCACAAATATCAGATTTTTCCTGTTACTAAAACTTAATTTGAGCCTGAGAGGGTTAATGTAGTAGCATCCTCTACCCCAAACACTAGCTCCCTACCACCGCCAATACATCTGGAGAACAGATTTGAAGTGTTAATGAATGTGGGTGAGGAATCTCCAGACTTGATGAATGTGGGTGAGGAATCCCCAAACATGATCGGACACCGATCAAATCAGCCAGCAGCTAACACCGATGCTAACTGCCGCTCAGGTTGAACAGTCAGCGGCACTCAGCTCTTAGAGCAGCCGAGCCCAGGACTCTGATAGTGGGTGACTCTATTATCAGAAACATTAGCAGCAGGGATACAACTACATGCTGCCTTCCACAAGCAACAGTTTCTGATGTAAACAGGGAACTTAAGAGCATTCTGATGAAATATAAGACTGCAAATCGACTAATCATTCATGTGGGGAAGAATGATATTCGGAAGGAGCAGTCAGAACTCTTAAAGAGGGATTTCAATGAACTTTTTGAAATGCTTAAAAGACTAAAAGTTCAGTCGTTCATCAGTGGACCACTCCCAGCAAGAGGAACAAATAGATTTACACGGTTGCTTGGACTTAACACATGGCTGCAAAAAACCTGCAACTTAAAAGGACTGAACTTCATCGACAACTTCAATCTGTTCTGGAGTCAGAGACAATTGTTCACTCATGATGGCCTGCACCCAAACAAACTGGGCTCAAGAGTGCTAAAGGACAATATCTACTTCTGCCTCCATCATCCTTCAGCAGTGTGTGCAAATCCACTCAACCTGAATGGCACAAACACACCTGGACAGAGTACAACTGACCACAGGACTTCACTTCAGCAGCTGAATGGACATGCGGTTGACACTTCCCACAAGGTCAATGATAACACCACGCAGCCACAACAACCACTGCTCACGAACACAATCCTAACTAAGCCCTGCCCACAGAGCTCACCGAGAGACAGTGACGTGTTAGAACTGCTCCAAGATTCAGCACCCAAGGACGACTTTTGGGAAAACAGCCAGGGAAGCCAGGACAGCATATTACAGCCTCCGGTAACACCAGAGCAACAGCCCCTCTCACCGGACACGTTATCCCTCTCTCCAGCATCCCCTCTTCTGTGCTTTTCAGAGAAAATGGAGGAACTGGTGTATGCTGGAACCAAACTCTCCCACTCTTTTGCTGCGAGCCCCCAGATATCAACAAAAAAGCGTCAAGACCCCGAAACCACCAAAGCCTGTGGGCCCAGCTCGGCCACCCCCTCCTCCTGCGAGAGCTCTTCGGCCCCTGCCACAACGCCAGGGCCCTCACCCTCCTCCATCTGTTCTAGGTGAATCAAAAACAACCGATAACAGCTCTCAGTGATGTGTGTCGGGTCCCCGCTACGATAACAGTGACTTTATCAATTGTTTACAGAACAAGCGGGAACCCAGTGTGCCTGTAGCTTTCTCTATTTCTGTTTTATTACGTTATAGAAAGCCTAAGGCCTTTTCAAACCGTTTGGCAAACCCATTTAATCTGGTACCTATTACACGTCAAACTAAGATTACTGTAGAGACAGAAAGTAAGACTGTTAAGTTAGCACTTTTAAACATCCGCTCACTTAAAAATAAATCACTTCTAGTCAATGACTTTAATAACCACAAACAACCTAGATTTTATGCTTCTAAATGAAACATGGCTTGAAGACAGCTGCAGTGCAACAATCCTGAATGAAACAGCCCCTCCTAACTTTACTTTTATGAGTGTCTGCAGAGCTGTTAGGAGAGGTGGAGGTGTTGCTGCTCTATTTAAAGATGTCTATCAATGCAAGCAAGTGTCATTTGGGGATTACTTGTCTTTCGAATATTTAGGTATTGTGTTAAAAGGTGCTCCTCGCATTCTACTTATAGTTATTTACAGGCCTCCAAAATACTCTCCAGCCTTTGTGGAGGATTTTACAGAACTGTTATCAGCAATTTCCTCAGAGTTTGACTGTTTTGTTATTACTGGGGACTTTAACATCCACATAGACAATGCAGAATCCAATATGGCAAAAGAAATCATAACTGTTCTGAATACTTTTGATCTGACTCAGCATGTACATGGACCTACACACAATCGTGGACACACTCTAGATTTAATTATTAGTAAGGGTCTAAACATTTCATCCATTGTCATTAAGGATGTAGCGCTATCTGATCATTTCTGTATTTTCTTTGAAATATTGATCTGTCCGACTGTTGAAGCTAGATCTGTCTCGGGCAAAAAGCGATGCTTAAATGAGAATACTAGTGCACTGTTTATGAAGGCTATATCTTTAACACCAAGCATATCTGCAGACTCTGTTGATTTTCTCCTTGATTCTTTTAACTCAAAAGTACAGAATGTTATTGATAACATTGCTCCTGTGAAAGTCAGGAAGAAAAGTGGCAGACAAAAAGCACCGTGGAGAAACTCAACAGCAGTGCAAAATATGAAAAGACAATGCAGAAAAGCTGAGCGCATGTGGCGAAAGACAAAACGTCTCGGTTACGTATGTAACCCTCGTTCCCTGAAGGAGGGAACGGAGACGTACGTCAGTAGTGACCGACGAATTGGGATATCGCTTAGAGAGCCCTATCAGCTTCGTGTGAACTAAAACAAGCCAATGGAATTGGCGTGCGATATTTGCATAATGCGCACCGCCCCCGACAGGTGTATATAAATAGGAAGCGGATGCAATCGCACTCTGTTTTTCGCTGAGGAGACAACTGGTGTCTGCACTACAGCGAGGGTACAGGAACTGTGGCGACGGGACGTACGTCTCCGTTCCCTCCTTCAGGGAACGAGGGTTACATACGTAACCGAGACGTTCCCTTTCAGTCGGTCACGTTCGACGTACGTCAGTAGTGACCGACGAATTGGGATCCCAACTAAAGCGCCACAGTTACGAAACCCCTTCCAGTGCCCAGCGCAAGCTCGGCTACCCATAGCACCAGCTGGAACGGTGAAGGGGCGAGCTTACGCCGAGAGAGTTTACTGCTGTCTTACCGAATACCCACTAAGTAAACTAGACTACACTGGGGAAGCGAACCCGTAAGGGACGCTGCGGAGGCCACTACCTACCCAATGGGGGAGGAGTTTACGTGGAGAATACACATATGGACTGGCCCGGGGGGCAGTACGCATATGGGGTCCCTGGGATGGCTCCACCTGGGTAGGGGGAGACTCATCTGACAGGTGACAGCAGAGCTGGCTCTGCTAAGGGAAAGACACGGGCTCGCCGTAGGGAGTTTAGACCTGTGGACAATACACATATGGGACCGCTCACGTAGAGGAGTCACGACATATGGGCCCCAGCCAACAGACAGCGTCAGCGACGGATGTAGGCCTGGCATCAGACACTCCGCAATGTCCGAGCCGAAGGGGGAGGCGGAGGAACTTGACAGGGTTCGCCAAGCGGGGAACACCACTGGAGTAAAAGTATGCACGTATCCAGCCCAGGGGGCGGGAATGGCATTGCAAGCCGACACTTAGAGCGGGTACAACACGTCTACCGACTAGTGGATTGCGAGTACACGTGAAGATACCGGCTCTACACGTAGGCTATAAAACCTAGCGAACGTGTTAGGTGTCGCCCAGCCCGCAGCTCTACAGATATCTGTCAGCGAGGCGCCATGAGCCAGCGCCCAGGAAGAGGCCACCCCTCTGGTGGAGTGGGCTCTCAACCCGAGCGAGCAAGGCACGCCCTGGGATTCATACGCCAAGGCGATGGCATCCACTATCCAGTGGGCCATCCTCTGCTTGGAGACAGCCTTTCCCTTCTGCTGGCCTCCGTAACAGACAAAGAGCTGATCTGAGGTCCTGAAGCTTCGCGTTCTGTCCACGTACACACGCAGAGCGCGGATGGGACAGAACAAAGCTAGGGCTGGGTCTGCCTCCTCCGAGGGCAGCACTTGCAGGTTCACTATGCAGCAAATTAGCTCAAAATAAATATGAATAATTAATCATAACTAGTTATAATTAATTATTAATATTTTAATCAGTTAATAAAATTAACTTAATGTAATAAAATTAATATTACAATCAATTAACCTGTTGTTCAATTAACACACAGTGTTAATTGTTTATTAATTCTAAGAAATGTTCATTTCCAGGTTATGGGAAATAACAATCTTATTCTTCTAAAAGCCTGTAGTCAGGACCGACATGAATAGGGACTCCCGTATATGAGCGCAAAACACGGACAACCTTACGTGTGACATGAACAAGACTTTATTAACTAGACTAAACACTTAAACTATTCTAACATTCACACACATACATGCATACAGTTTACCAAGAGAGAGAGAGAGAGAGAGAGAGAGAGAGCTAAAGCAGAGTACAGGAAGCAAGAGGTTACAGCATTGTTGGACATTTCAGCAGATCAACAGCCTTGAGCAAACCATCAGTGTAGTTTTAACAGGCCCATCTTTAAAAGGGGTAAGGATACTCAATGTATCCGATAATGAGACTAAGTTTGATACTTGCATGTCTCTCCAAGTTGAATTAAAACTGTCCTGATGCAATTTGTGGAGGTTTCGGTTGAATCTTTGCTGATATTGTCTTGATGAAAGAGAACCAGTTGGATTCAGAGGATCTTTGGTGAATGGAAGGTCTAGGCCGAGGCCTGGCACAAGCTTGGGGTTCCTTAGAAGCTTCTAGCTTCTTACAGCATCATCTTGACGTCAGCACTTGTCAGTAAAAGAAAAGAAGAGCAGGACGAGCAGGAAGAGAGGGGTTTTATCTTGTGATCCATGAATATAAGGGGTGAAGACGTCACACCCTCTTAAGGTGTCTGAGCCAATAAGGAGTTGCCCCTCGGAGGGAAGTTTTACGAGTCTTTGTTCTGTAGCAAGATATTAGCATAAGACACTGGATTGGATGTTTGAGAGAAGAACCCTCTAGATTCTTATAATACTAATGTGTCACAGAGTTAGTAACATGTAACATAAATTACCAAATAGGAAATGAAAGTTGGAGTCCGTAGATACCAAGCATGCTGCCAATGTGATCTCAGTCAACTATACATTTGCAACTATGGAACATTAATACCAAAATAGTTCAAAAGAGAGAATTAATACATAGAATAAAGCCTATAAAAGGAAAGTCATGAGATGGGAAAATTGGATACATGTTTATACATTTCCCAAGTGGTTATATAGAGAATACATAGGATTAAGAGAGTTTATTTGTCCTTCTCAGGAAGAATGAGTCATAAAGCCTAAAAGGAAAGTCATGAGATGGGAAAATTGGATACATGTTTATACATTTCCCAAGTGGTTATATAGAGAATACATAGGATTAAGAGAGTTTATTTGTCCTTCTCAGGAAGAATGAGTCACTAGTCTCTCCAGAATTCTTCTGGATCATAAAAGTACCATATAACTGTAACAGGACACCTAGGTTGGCCTGTGTGCTAGCAACATTGGGATGCTGGTTACAGTTTTAGGGGGATGAGTTCAGAGAACTTTGATAGTGAGAGTGAGTTTATGGGTAATTCATTAAATACAATGAATAATTGTGTGGCTGATTGGTCCAGACATTACATCCCCCCTTTCGGTCGTTGTTGTTCTTTCTATGGACAACAGCGAGCGACGTTGAAGGTGTAGAAAGATCAGACACACCACTGGCACACAAGGCTGGAAGGCTGTGATGGGCTCTGGTTGTATGTGTCTCCTGGAGTGGTGGTCGTTCCATTGCGGTTGATGTAGACAGTAGACAAGCTCAGGTCTCTGAGCTGGTGTTGTGTGAGTGGTCAGAAGCTTGTACTGCTGAGTACTCCTCAGGTAAGAACTGTTCAAGGAGCTATCTTACTAGCGTTAGAAGCTCCTGCAGGTCCGATGCAGGCGTGTCCAGTCGTCCTTGGGCTGCCTGCTGTTGGAGATCCTGCTGTGTCTGCAGGGAGAGGATGCTCCCATCCCTGGCTTCTCCCTGTGGTAGGTCTGGTACCTGGGTCTGTCTGAATTAATCCTTCTCCTTCTGCAGCTGCAGAGGATTTCAGGAAATTGGCTGATAAGGTGTCAAGCAGAAGGCTTTGGCCTCCCCCTCTGTACCTCTGTGCTTGGCTGGGGGAGGTTCTTCTGCTGACTCCATGCGGTGAAGTGAGACGTTTCTCCTGCAGTGGTTCTGTTTGCTGCAGGTAAGAGAGTCTCAGTTCTCTTTTCTTCTGTGTCTCTATTCTGTCAGGGTCCTTGTGTCTGTCCCGAGCCTCCATCTCTAGCTGGTCTATGTGGCTTTTAGCATGCATCAGCTCCTTGTGAGTCTCTGTGATCTGGAGTTTGAGGTTGTCCACCTCCTGTTTCAAAACAGCGAGGATGTGGGCCAGGAAGAAGTTGACTTCAGTCAGATCATTGTGATCACACCTCTGGTTTGAGTCATCTGCCTTTACTTCTCTTCCATCTTTGTCCAGTTGCTTTTGGCTCTGGTGCTATAATTGGTCAGCAGCACTGGTTAGGAGGGTGTTCCTCACGACACCTAGCCAGTCCTTTTGGTCTGCCATCTGGGCAGTTAGGCTGAGCATCTGCAACATTTAGGCACGCTTGTGGTGAGAGTAAGGGCAAGAGACTACTGCAAGATCAAACAGAATTTAGGGCTAAAGGCATAGTGAGCAGCCAGGTGTATAAAATACAGCTAGGTTTAATAAATGACTTAAGATGGTTCTTGTGGTCAGATTATTTCTTAGTATTTCTTACTGATGGCTCACAACAGGCTTGACCTCTGAACAAATGGAAAAGAGAAAGAGAGAGGAAGAGGAGAGCTTTCCTATTAGATTGTGCTTATTAGTGGTGCTCAAAATTATGCCATAGCAATCATTCAGATTCCTTTGTAACTGGCTCATAAAATTGAAGCAACTGTTGTAAATAAACAAAATCAAGAAGGAGAGTATGTCTAGTTGCTTGTGGTTATATTGGGAAATTAAACCACACAAGACTAAACAGGAAAATGTAAATAAATCACATAGATGAAACAAATAATACTAGTAAAAACAAATAGCTGACTGCTATTATAATTAAAATCAATAAAATATTTAAAGAAGTGATTAAAACAGCAGAATGACCTGGTATTGGGAATAGTCAATAGCACTAGTGATTAACAATTAGATTAGCTTTGGAAATCACTCTATAGTTGGTCACAGCTGCAGCGTGTTCAGGACCACACCATGTGTGTGTCCCTCCCAGAAGTTTAGTCAACGTGTTATTGAAATATCTCAATAAATCCTAGAATTCTTCTTTAGTTAAACAGTTTACATGTAATTAAATTTAGATTTAATTACCCTAGTAACTGCAGATTTAGCTGAACAGTGTTCAGGGAGAAATGCACCTAAGTGCAGGTGAAATTAGCTGAGAAGAATTAAAGGTAAGGAAAGAGAGAAATCAGAAAACCAGGTATGTGGTTAAGGGAAATTGGTTTAGATCAGTTCACACTGCATACACACAAGCTATAGTTAAAGGCTTCACGTAAATGATGCTAACCACTAACTGTAGAAGCTATTAGTTAGCTTAGCCTGAGGTGCAGGGCTGCTAGGTGAGGTTAGCTTAGCCACCTAGCCTGGTTTGTTTACAATATGGCATCACAGGGTGATGAGTTAGCACTTCCTGTGACAAGTCGTTGTCATGGGAACCAATGCACATCTGGGCAATTCAAACAGTTTATTGAGACTGTCTGCTCATTTCAAACAAGTTACCTATAGAGTTAAAATGTGACGCTTATACTTTCAGATTTTCAAAAACTTGATATTACATTCAGTAAAATGCAAATATGTTTTGGCATTTGCAAATTTTACTCATGTAAACTCTTCTCTCTACTTTAAACAACGTCTTGTACTTGTTTAAAGGGTAATTACACAGTTTGCTGTAAGTCAAAGCTTGTTTAAGCATATATAGTTAAGTCCGTCTTGTGCATGAATACTGATATTCCTTTCAGCGAGTGAAACACAGTTTTGGTCAAAAGGTAGCTATGCTTGTAGATGCAGCCAAAGTTTAGATGAATGACATCAATCTTAACTATAAAAGGGGAGCATTACCCAAATCTACATTTATATAACACTGTACTGAGATTCATTCATCAGAAACAGGTTAAGCAATACTGCAATTGGTATTTCTCCAACCAAAGCAGAATAATCAATTCTGGTACAGTTTACATGCCGCTGAGCTGAGATTCCTTCGTCAACACAGGCTTATGCTCTAATACTGAGATTAGGATTTCTTCACTAAAATCAGATTAACTTTACACTGATACCATTTGAACATTATGCTAAAATGTGTCAAGAGTAGACTCTTTCAGTTACAGTAGAGATGTCAATTCAAGCTATCACTTTATCAGCATCTAACAAGCCAGCAATTAGTGACCAAAATGCGCATCGTCTGACATATTCTGACTGGAATTATCAAATGCACACTTTTAAATTGACAGTGGTTTAAGCTCATAACCTTTGTTTATTCATGCCCATTTCATTCTCCACCATTTGTAGCAAATTAGCTCAAAATAAATATGAATAATTAATCATAACTAGTTATAATTAATTATTAATATTTTAATCAGTTAATAAAATTAGCTTAATGTAATAAAATTAATATTACAATCAATTAACCTGTTGTTCAATGAACTCACAGTGTTAATTGTTTATTAATTCTAAGAAATGTTCATTTCCAGGTTATGGGAAATAACAATCTTATTCTACTAAAAGCCTGTAGTCAGGACCGACATGAATAGGGACTCCCGTATATGAGCGCAAAACACGGACAACCTTACGTGTGACATGAACAAGACTTTATTAACTAGACTAAATACTTAAACTACTCTAACATTCACACACATACATGCATACAGTTTACCAAGAGAGAGAGGGCTAAAGCAGAGTACAGGAAGCAAGAGGTTACAGCATTGTTGTACATTTCAGCAGATCAACAGCCTTGAGCAAACCATCAGTTTAGTTTTAACAGGCCCTTCTTTCAAAGGGGTAAGGATACTCAATGTATCCGATAATGAGACTGAGTTTGATACTTGCATGTCTCTCCAAGTTGAATTAAAACTGTCCTGATGCAATTTGTGGAGGCTCCCGTTGAATCTTTGCTGATATTGTCTTGATGAAAGAGAACCAGTTGGATTCAGAGGATCTTTGGTGAATGGAAGGTCTAGGCCAAGGCCTGGCACAAGCTTGGGGTTCCTTAGAAGCTTCTAGCTTCTTACAGCATCATCTTGACATCAGCATTTGTCAGTAAAAAAAAGAAGAAGAGGAGGACGAGCAGGAAGAGAGGGGGTTCCTTGTGATCAGTGAATATAAGGGGTGAAGATGTCACACCCTCTTGAGGTGTCTGAGCCAATAAGGAGTTCCCCTTTCAGAGAGGAAGTTTTACGAGTCTTTGTTCTGTAGCAAGATATTAGCATAAGACACTGGATTGGATGAATGAGAGAATAACCTTCTAGCTTCCTATAATTCTAACATGTCACAGAGTTAGTAACATGTAACATAAATTACCAAATAGGAAATTAAAGTTGGAGTCCGTAGATACCAAACATGCTGCCAATGTGATCTCAGTTAACTATACATTTGCAACTATGGAACATTAATACCAAAATAGTTCAAAAGAGAGAATTAATACAATAGAATAAAGCCTATAAAAGGAAAGTCATGAGATGGGAAAATTGGATACATGTTTATACATTTCCCAAGTGGTTATATAGAGAATACATAGGATTAAGAGAGTTTATTTGTCCTTCTCAGGAAGAATGAGTCACTAGTCTCTCCAGAATTCTTCTGGATCATAAAAGTACCATATAACTGTAACAGGACACCTAGGTTGGCCTGTGTGCTAGCAACATTGGGATGCTGGTTACAGTTTTAGGGGGATGAGTTCAGAGAACTTTGATAGTGAGAGTGAGTTTATGGGTAATTCATTAAATACAATGAATAATTGTGTGGCTGATTGGTCCAGACATTACAGCGCCTATGCCTCGCGAGTGGATGATAGCCCTGAAGACGCCTAGCAATGATATACCTTTAGTGGTAGTATACCTTTAGTTAAGTTATACCTTAAGAGTCTTCGTAGCGCGCTAAGAGACAATGTTATCGGGAAACGCAGCCCAGGTATGATGCGTTTCATGCGTAATGGAGATTCCAAAGCGCTCTTCTTTGGTCAGAACCACGGAGAGCGATCGCGGATAGGTCTGTCCTATGCACCGAAACTTTTAACAATGCAACAAAATATTTAAAGAGCATCAAGCTATTAAAATCTATATTATGTATACGCACAGATAATATAACAGTAGGCTATATTAGTCAATATTTTTTTATTAGGT
The DNA here is from genome assembly GCF_018812025.1 of Megalobrama amblycephala. Classification (NCBI taxonomy): domain Eukaryota; kingdom Metazoa; phylum Chordata; class Actinopteri; order Cypriniformes; family Xenocyprididae; genus Megalobrama; species Megalobrama amblycephala. The sequence continues at coordinate 12,479,542 of NC_063044.1, read as the reverse complement.
TAAGCAGTGATTGGATAACGTTTTTTTTTTTTAATTTAACATTTTTAATTTAAGGCCCACCCACAATTGGTCTGGCCCATCCAAAACTGGAATCCTGGTGCCGTGCCTGGGCCACACTGAGGTGCGTTTCCCAAAGCGAACTATGGTCGCAAGTTCCGTCGTTACCAATAGAGTTCAATGGGACTTACGACCATGGTTCACCAACGGATGTTTTCGGGAAACGCACCCCTGAGCTGTGCGTAACGCCCACAGACTTGAAGTGAACGAGACAGAGGCTGTCCTGTACTGTCTGAAATGGTTAACTCTGTGGCGATGCATGTGCAAAACAGATTTAACTAATCATAAAGTCAATCAGGATACATAACAGCCTATTACCCCCCCCCCCCCAGAAGAATCCTGCCCCCCTCTCATAATATAGTTCCAACGTTCCTGCATGGCACCGGATTAATTTGAAATTTAGATCAGGGGTTTTCTACCTGTGGGGCCCCTAGGGGGCGCGAGCACCGGATTTTACTAGCAGATCATTAGTCATCCACTACAATTTGACTATTCTCCCAGCTCATCAATGGCTATGGTTACAGCAGGTTTGGCGCAACTGAATTTTGAGCAAAAACATCTAAAAACAAAATGGACTTGTAAAATCAAGAATATCAGAGATGATAAAAACTGAGATTAAACTGAACGAAAATCAAGCTCAGCTGTCACTTTGAAGTCGGTAAGCTGTTTATATTTTTAATGTTTCACTTTTTAACAAACCCTGTCTTGACCGGACGTGATCAGCATGATGCAGCACAAACTGATGCCTCGTTCTACCGGGATTTCTGACATATTCCAAAGCATCTGCATTTCTTTTTACACAAGGGAAAAAATAGATTTCGTTGAGTCCAGTGTAGCCTTCTTCTTCTAGTAATATAGCAATGATGTTTTTTGTTTGCTTTCACTCTGCCATCCCAAAATCTACTGATATAGAAACTGGGGAGTGATCAGATATTAGAATATTATATTTAGAGGATCTTGAAGGTTAATTTGAAATTGATTAGAAAATAGTCAGTCCTTGTATATGTAAATTATGAACATTAGTAAAAAAAGAAATGTTCCTTGTCAGTAGGATGATGGAGTCTCCAAATATCAAGTATATTCAATAACTGAATGAGGTTATTAAGAACAGTAGCTGAGTTAGAAGGTTTGGGAGTGCCTATTCATAAAAGAGTCCGATATACAATTAAAGTGCCCTCCAACAATAAGATGAGTGGAGTCGATATCAGGAATGATATTAAAACAGATTGGAAAAAATGTGGCTCATTTAAATTAGGAGCATCAAATGTAACATGTTTCTCTAAATAGTGCCCGTCACAATAAGATAACAGCCATTAATACAATAGTGGACAAATGTTGAAAAGGAATATTCTTATGTATTAATAAAGACACTCCACAGGCTTTTGAAGAGAAGGTAGAGTGGTACATTTAGCCTATCGACTTGCATCTAAGTCTGTAAGCACAGGAATGTTTAATATGAGTCTCTTGTAGAAACAGTATGTCTGCATGCAAAGAATTCAAATGTGCGAAGACAATATTATTTAAACCACACACATTCCTGCTCAGAATATTCAAATGCTTCTTAAAGGTGCCCTAGAACCCTTTTTCACAAGATGTAATATAAGTCCTAGGTGTCCCCTGAATGTGTCTGTGAAGATTCAGCTCAAAATACCCCATAGATTTTTTTTTTAATTCAGTTTTATAACTGCCTATTTTCGGGCATCATTAAAAATGTGCCGGATCTTTGCATGTCCCCTTTAAATCCTTGCACTCCCCGCCCCGAGCTCGCAACTCTATAATACATTGAATAAACAAAGTTCACACAGCTAATATAACCCTCAAAATGGATCTTTACAAACGTCATGCAGCATATCAGATCATGTAAGTTTGATTCTGACATTTGGTTATGAATGAGTTTGATTGTGCTCCGTGGCTAAAGCTAACATTACACACTGTTGGAGAGATTTATAAAGAATGAAGTTGTGCTTATGAATTATACAGACTGCAAGTGTTTAAAAATTAAAATAACGACGGCTCTTGTCTCCGTGAATACAGTAATAAACGATGGTAACTTTAACCACATTTAACAGTACATTAGCAACATGTTAACGAAACATTTAGAAAGACAATTTACAACGAGCAGCGATGGCGGGTGGCACCGCCACCCCGGTGGCTTCAGGGCAACTAAATAGGCATTTAAAACGGTTAAACATCAAAGGACTATGTCAAATTCACTCCACATTTACTGTACTACAAGGTGCCGCTATAGAGCCCCTCCTCCCTGCCCATTTTCAAAGGATTACATGTGCCAAGTTTTAACATTATTCTGATGAATTTTGAAGCAAATCAGGTAAAAATAAGAGGGTGATCTCAATGTATGCTGAAAGTGACACATTTTCTGCTTCCAGTTGGTGGCGCTATGACTTTGAATCACAATAGTCACATCCATGTGATCAGCCTTGTACAACGAAGACTAAGCCGAAGTTTCATCAAAATCAATTAATGTATGCAGAAGTTATAACACTTTGTTTCCCTTTTCTTGCCATAAATTTGTTGCCTCGCCACGGCCAAACCGTTTGAAATATCCAAAATCCGTTTGCAATTAAACAACTTCAATGTGTTAGCAACAAGTTAAAAAAAGTTTGGTGTAATTTGGATAAACCCTGTAGGAGTAGTAGTATTACATTCATAGCCTGTTTTTTAAAAAAATTAACATTCAAACAAAAATAGCCGACTTCCTGTTGGTCGGAGCTAATGAATGTAAATTAGAAAATTGTCCGGCTTGATGAGAACAATATGTGTACCGAGTTTGGTGACTGTAGGAAAAACTAACCCCCCCACTTTTGTCAAAAGGTGAGCTACTGAGCCCCTCCGCCACGCCCATTTCTATGACTTTGTCCATGTCTACTGGTTGACAATATTGATGTGTGTGTTGAGTTTCATGCAATTTGAAGCATGTTAACCTGTTAGCCAGCACCCCCGCTTTTGGAAAATCCCAAAAAATGACATACCCAAACTAAAACAGATACAGTTCATGAACCCTTTGCACTAAAAGCATAAGTAAGGTCTCATTTGAAAGCAGACACTTTGCAGTTTATGGTAAACTCATAATTAATTATTGTCACAATGAGGAAAATAGTTAAAAATAGCTTTGAAATTTTGAAAAGTTATTAGAAATTTATTTTTATGAAATATATTTATGAAAATAAAAGTGAAGTTGGCCTTGTGGCAATCTAGAAATGCACTGCAGCTAAAGCCACATGTCTGACCATGTTATATTTCAAATCTGAAGATGATAGGTTTAAAACTCTGAGTTTTATTACATGTTTTTCAAGACCATGTCATGAGACTTTATTTAGAAAGGACTCTAAAATGTTAACTGATGTTTATTGTCATCTATTCAAGGGTATTGTCTATATTGTGTTTATGTGCTAACAGCCCCATTCAGTTTCAGTCTCCCCTGAACACATTCACACCTCTCCAGCCATCTTATGGCTCTTATTCTTTTCTTTTGTCTCTATTATAATTACTTACTGATGTTCTATTCAAGATGATTTAATCCCTCATTTCATTCACCAAACTTCTCACTTCACCTTCTTTCAAACTGTATCTAATGCCCTTCTTGGAAAAAAGAGAGAAAAAAAGTGAGCTTTACGATTAAAAATTACTTATTAACATTATAGCTCAGAACAGGTGCACCTCTGGGCTTGTTAGCATGTTAGCTTAGCACACCATCAAAACACGACTATTTATAAGATTAAAACCATGTTTTTTCTCCAAACTTACTAGTCGATTGTTTTAAATAACCTTCTTTGATGTGATGTGGCTTTGGATCAAAAATCAGACAGAAAATATATCATTTTAGGCTATTCTGCACAATGAGAAAAGCTATCTCGATTAGCATTGCATTATAAATATAATCTACTATTATGAATACCTGACATGGTGTGAAGAACACAGATAAACCACATATCGTCACAATCGTGTATTTATTACTTTCAAAAGTGACGTTCTGTATGTTTATATCAATGATTATAGCGATGTCTGGTAGCCTCTGTCAGCTCCGTATATGTCACATGACTGCCTCTTGTTCATCGTGTATTATTTGTGAAGTAAAGGTGCACAGAGCGCCCTCCGGCTTCGGGTATGGTTTGAACACACAGTAGTCAGTGTATACAGAGCTCATATGATGAAAACAGCGCGCTTTGGGTAAAAATTTAATAAATATTAATCCTCTGTATAGCAAATTGACATAAACGTATGACAGTCCATCAATATTTCTCCAAATGTGCATGCTTTTAAGCTAAAAGCCCCGAGGGATGTTATTTTGTGGAGTTTTTTCATGATGATCGTACAGAGTTTTTTTTCTCAATGGCTGAAGCTGACGCTCATATTTCAATGAAAAGGTAACGACTCCGTTTCTCATATTCATAACTCCCGACGTATATTAACAAATAACGGTCACTATACGATGTTGAGAATAAAATAAAGATTAAAAATTGAAGCTCGAGTCTTAGATCTTTTTAATGATGTATAGTTTGTCAAGGTAATTACATTAAATCTAACAGTAAATTTGAGCTAATTTAAACAAAGAAGCTTCGGTGCGTCGGTGTGACAGTGCTGGTTAACAGGTTAAGAGCCTCAAAAACACTCAAGAATATTATTACAGTTTGACCTGTTGCCATGGCAACAATATTTCAAATATCAAAAATCCTGTCATAGGTCTACATCTGCTGTGTATTGACATTACACTGATGAAGTTTGAAGCAAATCAGGTAAAAATAAGAGAGTGATCTTAAAGCATTTCAAAAAGTGATACACTTCCTGCTGCCAGTTGGTGGCGCTATAACTTTGACTCACAATAGTCACATCCATGTGATCAGACTACTACAACCAACATACTCGTGAAGTTTCATAAAGATCAATATATGTATGCAGACGTTATAACACATTTCCTGTTTCCTTTTTCTTGCACATAAATTCGTTGCCTCGCCACGGCCAAACCGTTCGAGATATCAAAAATCCGCTGGCAATTTTTAATCATCAATGTCTTGACTTCATGCTGACCGAGTTTGGTGGCGATCGGATTAATCGCCTAGGAGGAGTATATCAAATTCCAGAGCATGCGTTTTTCAAAGAACCCTTAATAGCTGACTTCCTGTTGGTGTGCCGTTTAACTTAGAGTACGAAAGTTGTTGGGCCCGATGAGGTCTATATGTGTACCGAGTTTCATACTAATATGTGCAAGCGTGTTTAATATATGGACCAAATTTTCAGGCTTTTTTCAAGGGGGCGCTGTCGAGCCCCCCTGCCACGCCCGGGTACCAGCCTCTGCAGCGTCCTAATGGCCGCGGATTCCAATGTGTGTGCCAATTTTCAAGAGTTTTTGAGCATGTAAAGGCCCCCAAAAAGCCCCGGAAGACGGAAAAAAAAAAAAATAATAATAATAATCCTTAGGGCATCAAGAGGGCCCTGCGCGAATTTTCGCTTGGGCCCTAACAAAAGGGCCTTCAGCCCCTTACAGGGTTTTGGCCCTAATAATAATCCTAAAAAAAACAATAGGGCCTTCAGCCCCTTACAGGGCTTTGGCCCTAATAATCCTAAAGAAAACAATAGGGCCTTCAGCCCCTTACAGGGCTTTGACCCTAATAATAAGAATCCTAAAGAAAACAATAGGGCCTTCAGCCCCTTACAGGGCTTTGACCCTAATAATAAGAATCCTAAAGAAAACAATAGGGCCTTCAGCCCCTTACAGGGCTTGGGCCCTAATAATCCTTAGAAGAACAAGAGGGCCCTGCACGCTATTCGCTTGGGCCCTAACAAAAGGGCCTTCAGCCGATGGCTTTGGCCCTAATAATAATCCTTAGAAGAACAAGAGGGCCCTGCACGCTATTCGCTTGGGCCCTAAATATCACTAAAAATATCATGATATCATGGATCTTGTCAGTTATTATTGCTCCATCCGCCATTTTTCGCTGTTGTCCTTGCTTGCTTACCTAGTCTGATGATTCAGCTGTGCGCATCCAGACGTTAATACTGGCTTGTCTAATGGCTTGAACATGGGCTGGCATATGCAAATATTGGGGGCGTACTTATTAATGATCCCGACTGTTACGTAACAGTTGGTGTTATGTTGAGATTCGCCTGTTCTTTGGAGGTCTTTTAAACAAATGAGATTTATATAAGAAGGAGGAAACAATGGAGTTTGAGACTCACTGTATGTCATTTCCATGTAATTATTTAACTATGAGGTAAATTCAATTTTCAATTATATGGCACCTTTAAGGGAACTCATCAGCATGAAATAATCCATAGGGTAAAATGAGAAAGGAATTAGTACACACATAGGTATTGTTAAATGTGCAAAATAATAGAAAAAACAAACATTTCTAATACAGAGATGAGCTGGCATAATTCTCACCCAATAAACTCGCTTCTAGAATCCCTGCGAAAGTCAAAACACCCCATTTAAAGTTGTATGCAAAAGTCTAGGAACCCCTGACAATTTCCATGATTTTCATTTATAAATATTTGGGTCTTTGGATCAGAAATTTCAGACAGTAACATTTCAGTAGTGAAATGAGGTGTTGGAAATCTCAGAAGCATAGACCAGGAGACTTTGGGATCTCTTGAAGCAGAAGTTACTCTTTATTGAGAAACACGCTGTGCGTCGCTGTAGTCATCCAAAATCTAACTAGGGCAGTGTACATTGAAGTTTATATACATTTTAGGGGGCAGTGCTTAGGGATAGAGACAAAGCACCAGGGAGACGACCTTAAACAAAGCATGCAAATTAAGTATTCAGGTATAGGAACCTGCCCCAGACTCTAGAGTGTTGCCAGTCCTAATCCAGTCAGCATACTTATTCAAAGAATGGGACAGGGGCTCCAAGAGCCATTAACAACAAAAGGTGAGAATCTCAGTAATCTGACTCGTTAGACATACAATAAAGAGAACAGGAACTGGCAGAAAACTCTTGCTGGAAACTTTGCTAAACCAAATCATTCATCTAATGTCGTCATCTTTACCTTAAAATGCTAAATACAATGTATTTCACCTTAGTATTTAAGGTGATGTTATGTCAGGACGTAGGATCATCAGATCTTAAACAGATTCTTAAATTTGTAATCCCACAGAGGTTTATTGGATTAACAGAAAATATGCAATATGCATAAAAACGAAATTAGACAGGTGCATGAATTTGGGCACCCTTGTCATTTTGTTGATTTGAATACCTGTAACTACTTAGCACTAATTAATTGGAACACACAGTTGGTTTGGTGATCTCATTAAGCCTTGAACTTCATAGACAGGTGCATTCAATCATGAGAAAAGGTATGGTGGCCAATAAGGCCAGAAGTGGCAGGCCACAAAAAATTTTCTACATTATGGAGAGGCAAAGGCGAAAGGCTGTCATGTCCACTGTGAGACTGGTCAAAAGTTCTTGTTACAGTCCACATAAAATATTGACCAAAGATGGTGAGACCAAAAACAGTCCAAACCACCTCCAAAGACCTACAACATCAGCTTGCTGCAGATGGTGTCACTGTGCATCGTTCAACAATTCAGTGCACTTTGCACAAGGAGAAGCTGTATGGAAGAGTGATGCGAAAGAAGTCTTTTCTGCACACACCACAAATGGAGTCCCTTGAGGTATGCAGACGCACATTTGGACAAGCCAGCTTCATTTTGGAATAAGGTGTTGTGGACTGATGAAACAAAGATTGACTTACGTGGTCATAACAAGGGGTGTTATGCATGGCGGCAAAAGAACACAGCGTTCCAAGAAAAACACTTGCTACCCACAGTAAGATTACATCATGGTTACATCATGCTGTGGGGCTGTGTGGCCAGTGCCGGTACTGGGAATCTGGTTAAAGTTGAGGGTCACATGGATTCCACTCAATATCAGCAGATTCTTGAGAATAATGTTGAGGAATCAGTCACAAAGTTGAAGTTAAGCCGGGGCTGGATATTTCAACAAGACAACAACCTAAAACTCTGCTCAAAATGTACTCGGGCCTTTATGCAGAGTAACAAGTACAATGTTCTGCGATGGCCATCCCAGTCCCCAGACCTGAATATTATTGAACATCTGTGGGGTGATCCATGCTCGGCAACCATCAAACCTAACTGAACTGGAGATGTTTTGTAAGGAGGAAAGGTCCAAAATACATTCATCCAGAATCCAGACACTCATTACAGGCTATAGGAAGTGTCTAGAGGCCGTTATTCCTGCTAAAGGAGGCTCTACTAAATATTGATGTGATTTTTCTGTTGGGGTGCCCAAATTTATAAAACTACAAGTGGGCTGCCATCCTCTGGGAATGAGGACAGCAGCATGTCCAGTTCCTCTACAAAGGTACTCAGTTGGCCTGGGGGGCGGTAAATTACTACAATATGAATTTTGACAGGAATTGAGATTGTAATTGCATGAAACTCAAATGAATTATTACAAAGAGAGAGGAATGAGCCGAATATTTCCAATTGTGATAAATGAGAAGACCTGTGCCCCCACCCCTCCAGACTGGCGAGGGGTATGAGAGAAAGTGAAGTTGTTAGAGAGAGCAGCAGGGGTTCCTGAGTCCTCTGGATGAATCCAGGTCTCAGTCAGACCCAAGATATTGAGAGAAGAATTAGTAGCAAAGGCTGGAATGACCCACAGAGACAGAGAGAGGAGTATTAGTGTTAGAAGACGTGTAAATAGGGCGCAGGTTAGAAACATTGCGCTGCCTTTTGCGAGGGTTAGTGGAGCGTTGCCGTGAGACAGCAGGAATGTGTTGAAAGCACATGCTGAGGATAAGGAAAAGTGTGTAGGAAATTAAGAAACTTTAGTGCCTACCGGTGTCGTTGCTCGGTGGAGTCGCGCAGGAAGAGTCGCAAGTTTGGTGGAGGTTACATCATGCTGTGGGGCTGTGTGGCCAGTGCCGGTACTGGGAATCTGGTTAAAGTTGAGGGTCGCATGGATTCCACTCAATATCAACAGATTCTTGAGAATAATGTTGAGGAATCAGTCACAAAGTTGAAGTTAACCCTCTGGAGTCTGAGGCTGATTTGGGGCCTGGAGAAGTTTTGACATGCCCTGACATTTGTGCTTTTTTCAGTTGTTCATAAACATATTAATGACACAAGTGTCATTACACTGTATTCAGCACAAACTAGGCTACCATAATATGTGAGGAACATGTATGTACATGTTTGTGTTTTTGAAGGAATAACGTTTATGCGTGGTTATTGAAAAAAACAAAAAACTTAAGTCACTGAAATAAGGCCAATAAAAGTATATTAAATCTGTGTTCACAAGACTTCTGGGTATTGGAGGTTGTAGACTAGAGTTTTTGCTTCAGAATTATGTAAAAATTATGCTGACTACTCTTTCATTTATAACAATATATTGATTTAGTTTTTGTAAGACACTTTTTGCCAAGAAACACAGTATGCGTGGAGGTGTGAATGACCATGAATAATGGGTCATTCTCACCTGAGAAGACAAAAGAATCGCATAGTAATGACCTGAAATGACTTGCATATTAATGAGGCATTTCAGTCAGGTAGGCTGTGAAAAAAAACTTCTGTGATGTCTCAAGCTCATCATGGTATATGAAACATACAGAAAAATATTATTACAATATAAAATAATGGTTTTATATTATACTTTAAAATATAATGCATTTCTGTGATGCAAAGAGTCTGAATATAGGCTTTTAGTTTAAAAGCATGCACATTTGGAGAAATATAGGATTCTCATATGTTTATGTCAATTTTCTATACAGAGGAGTTATTTTTTATTTAATATTCATTGTTATCTCTATGAGCGCTGGTGTTTGCAATTCATACTGCAGCCGGAGGGCACTCTCTGTGCATTTTTAGTCCACAAATTCAAAGAAGAAGAGGATATTCCATGAATGCTGTTTTACAATTCATACTGCAGCGGAGGGTGCTAAAGGAACAAAAACTCATCTAATATTCATCAATAGAAGAAAACAAACAGGAACTAACTGCATGTCTTCCAGAGATCGCTAACCATGGCTTTTACATCCAGATAAACACTTTTCAAGACAATAAATACATGATTGAGACGATGTATGCATGTGTTGCCTCTGAATTTGCCTGTGAATAGCGCTGGCTCCGTGGGCGTGGCTGCATTAGTGGGTAATGAGCTGAATCACGGACTTCTGACATGGCTCTCTTTTCATACAGATTACATAAACACAGAATGTTTGTTTTCGATTTGACTTACACGATTTAAAACCTGACATTTCAACGTTTCTTTAGACATAAGTGTAATTTTTTTGTCAGTAGTATTCACTAAGTTACAGTTCATTTTCTGAGAACTATCAGATTGGACTTCGTTCAGAGGGAGACGAGAGATCACACATCATGTTAGTTTTCTTTATTTTACAAAAAGCACAACATTTAGTTTTTACTCTGTCATTTTTTGTCATAGACAGATGATGTCACTTCCTGGTGTCACAGTTTTAAGAAATCATCTGTTTTCAAAAGGAGGAAAGTCATGTCAGAAGTAACAGGTTTGAGTGAATCATGTAGGACACTGATAATAACACATTTAAAGATGCAGTCAGTCTAGACTTTGAGCATGTGAACTTTCTAGACACAGTCAAGATATGACGTGATATATTTTTAATTAACAAATAATAATTTGTTAATTAAATTAATTAACAAATAATAATTAACAAATAATAATTACTAAAAAAATTGAAAATATACAATCTATTACACTGCAAAATTCACTTGATCTTGTGTATCCAGTGTCTTACATTCACATGTGTATGAAAGGAAGAAGTCTGCTGTGAACAGCCCTAAATAATTACAGTTTTAGGAAAATAAATTAAATATCAAATGTCAAAATATGGCTGTTAATATCACATTAGATCATTTTGTCATTGATTGAAAATATTTCAGAGCAATGTTTTCTTTATTTTCTTAATATTATTTATAATGAATTATTAAGAATTATTTAAGGGAAGGTGGCAGAGCAGCGATTTGGGAAATTCTGTAGCCAGAAGACGTCCATTCAGTGCTGATTGTATGAATTCAGTAAATCTTGATGTAAAAACATTTGAAATTGGAGTCAGATTAAACGAGCAGCTAAAGTAAAATTGAGACTAAATTCTAAAATTCAGTGAACTTCACAGGAGCTCTGAAAAGATGTACACACATTATACCTTCACCAGACCACTGGATTCTGTCGCTGGAACAACAGCTGGTCCTTTAGGATTGGAAGATTAATGTTAAAGTTTCAGGGACATATGCAACTGATTTATGCAAATGCATCAAAATGATCGTAATGTTTTGTAGCAGTTGTCTATCACAACAAGTTTCAATTTTATGACCTTTAACTTCATATTTCTCTATTTATTTTGATTTACTGAAAGTGATATTACTTTTTTCTCTTTCATTTCAGAGCTGATGGAAGTGAAGGAGGAGAGTGAAGAACTGAGTGAAGTGGAGGAGGAACATGTCAAACCTGGAGAAAAGCCTTTGAGTTGCTTAAAGACTAAAAAGACATTTCTAAAGAAAAGAGACAAGAAATCTACAACCTGCACTCAGTGTGGAAAGAGTTTCTCAAACAAACGTGATCTTGAGGTTCACATGAGAGTTCATACAGGAGAGAAGCCATTCACATGTGATCAGTGTGGGAAGAGTTTCTCAATCAAACAAAGTCTTGATATTCACATGAGAGTTCATACAGGAGAGAAGCCGTTCACATGTGATCAGTGTGGGAAGAGTTTCAAACAAAAAGGACATCTTAAGGAACACATGAGAGTTCATACAGGAGAGAAGCCGTTTACATGTGATCAATGTGGAAAGAGTTTCAATCAATCAGCAAACCTTAAAGCACACATGAGGATCCATACAGGAGAGAGACCGTTCACATGTGATCAATGTGACAAAACATTTATTAGGTCATCAGACCTGAAGTCACACCTGACAGTTCATACAAAGGAGAAGCCACATTCATGTTCTGTGTGTGGAAAGAGTTTTTTACTGCTGTGTAGTTTACAAAAACATGAGAAAATACACACTGGTCTGAGAGAGTATGTGTGCTTTGAGTGTGAGAAGACTTTTACTACAGCAAAATGTTTAATACAGCACCAGAGAATTCACACTGGAGAAAAACCTTACAAGTGTTCACAGTGTGACAAGAGATTTAGTCAGTCATCAAATCTGAAAACACATGAGATGATCCACACTGGAGAAAAAGCTTACAAGTGTTCACACTGTGACAAGAGATTCAGTCAGTTAGCACATCTGAAAACACATGAGATGATCCACACTGGAGAAAAACCTTACAAGTGTTCACACTGTGACAAGAGATTCAGTGATTCATCATCTCTGAAAACACATGAGAAGATCCACACTGGACAAAAACCATACAAGTGTTCACACTGTGACAAGAGATTCAGTCAGTCATCATCTCTGAAAACACATGAGAAGATCCACACTGGAGAAAAACCTTACAAGTGTTCACACTGTGACAACAGATTCAGTCAGTCATCATCTCTGAAAACACATGAGAAGATCCACAGCAGAGAGAAGCCGCACACATGTGATCAGTGTGCAAAGAGTTTCTCTTTTAAAAGTCACCTGAAGATACACATGAAGATCCATGGAGTGGAGAAACCACATCTCCACAGTGTGAAATGAAGTAGTTCATTTTTATGTGCTGAACAAAAAAATCTCTTCTGTGTAAGTTAGCCACAGCCAAATCTCTCCTCTCCAGCTATAGTAGGCACTATGGACGACAAGTTTTATTTATTTATTTAATTTTTTTTTGCTGTTACAAAACTTATTTTTGTGGACTCCTTCATCAGCACTGCCTTTATAATGGACTCACTCCCTTCACTCCTTGTCCGTTCTTATTTGTTACCTAATGTTATGCTAATTGTTACCTGTTTATGTTAACGTTATATTGTATGTGTTTGGATGTATGTATTCTCCTTCGTTGAGTAAAGATGCTTATTTGTGGATCTCCGTGTAATGTCTCGTCTATACACCAGCATATTGTAACAGAAGAACGGACCTTTTAAACGACTGGATATCCACAAATGATTATGGATTTATTCCTCCTCTCCGAGGCTCCTGCTCCTCCTGTGCCTCCCACACCTATGACGGCTGCAGACCGCCTAATTGGACTCTTGCAGTTTGGACGTTCGCTGGAGAGGTATGTGGAGGAGTTTGTCGAGTTGGCTTTTCTGACAAATAAGTCAGACGCTCGTTTGAACGCCCTGTTTCTGGATGGACTGGACGAGAGTACTATCCGTTTTGACAAACCTGACAATTATGTTTCCTTAATCGATACTATTAATCTGATTTTGTATTTAAATGACTCCAAATTCGTTGTTGAAGAGGTTCAGGATTCTAAGTGCATATCTCGTCCAGTCCTCCCAGAATCACGGGCGGCCTGGCCAGTTCGTCAGTCTCCGTCTTCCTCCACATACCCCTCCAGTGAGCTTTTCCTCTGCGTCCTATCTGAGCCACACCCCTCTGTTGTGTCCGGGCGGTCCAAAAGGAGGAGGAGAAAGAAGGCCAAACCCTCTCCAGTCTCCGTAGATCCCTTTCCAATCTCAGCTGAGCCCTTTCCTATTCCCATTGGGATTTTAATTGTGTACGGGGGGATGGATTGGACGCCTCTTCCATGCTCCGTTGCCGCTGAGCCCTCCGCTCCAGCCGCCATGGAGCCAGCTGCTCCATGCTCCGCCGCCAAGCCAGTATCTCCAGTCTCCGTCGAGCCAGTTTCTCCAGTCGCCGTCGAGCCAGTATGTTCAGTCTCCCTGAGCCAGTATCTCCAGTCTCTGTCGAGCCAGTTTCTCCAGTCTCCGTCGAGCCAGTTTCTCCAGTCTCCGTCGAGCCAGTATCTCCAGTATCCGTCGAGCCAGTTTCTCCAGTCTCCGTCGAGCCAGTATCTCCAGTCTCCGCCGAGCCAGTATCTCCAGTATCCGTCGAGCCAGTATGTCCAGTCTCCGTCGAGCCAGTATGTCCAGTCTCCGCCGAGCCAGTATCTCCAGTCTCCGCCGAGCCAGTATCTCCAGTCTCCGTCGAGCCAGTATCTCCAGTATCCGTCGAGCCAGTTTCTCCAGTCTCCGTCGAGCCAGTATCTCCAGTCTCCGTCGAGCCAGTTTCTCCAGTCTCCGTCGAGCCAGTATCTCCAGTATCCGTCGAGCCAGTATGTCCAGTCTCCGTCGAGCCTGTATCTCCAGTTTCTTCAAGCCAGTATCTCCAGTCTCCGCCGAGCCAGAGCCTACCAAGGCTCCAGACCCGCAATGGCCGCCCACGGACATTGACCCGCAATGGCCGCCCACGGACATTGACCCGCAGTGGCCGCCCACGGACATTGACCCGCAGTGGCCGCCCACGGACATTGACCCGCAATGGCCGGCCACGGACATTGACCCGCACTGGCCGCCCACGGACATTGACCCGCACTGGCCGCCCACGGACATTGACCCGCACTGGCCGCCCACGGACATTGACCCGCACTGGCCGCCCACGGACATTGACCCGCACTGGCCGCCCACGGACATTGACCCGCAGTGGCCGCCCACGGACATTGACCCGCAGTGGCCGCCCACGGACATTGACCCGCAGTGGCAGCCCACGGACATTGACCCGCAGTGGCAGCCCTCGTCTCCAGACCCGCCGTGGCAGCCCTCGTCTCCTGACCCGCCATGGCCTGCCGAGGCTTCTGATCCGGCATGGCTCATGGATCCGCCCTGGAGACCTCCACTCCAGTCCGCTCCTCTCCCTGTACCTGCATGAGGTCTCCAGAGCGCAAAAACAAAATAAATATAAACAACTAGACTTGATCAGTTTGTATATGTGTGCATGTGTGTATGTGTGCGTGTGTGTGTGTGTGTATGTGTGTCGGAGAGTGCGTGTGCTAGATTGTTTGTGGAAATGAATGAATGGCTTTGCGTCACTGAGCCAAGTGCAGCTGATCACAGGGCTAATGAAGAGTGTCTAGGGACCGTAGTGGACTCAACAATGATCCTTGTAATGACCGGCTTTCCCATTTGGACAGCTTAGCGATGCTTAAACGTGAAGGTAACTTTGCACCCGTTCACACTCTCAGTGCAGAAGGTCTGGAAGCGGCCGACAGGAACACAAGCCACATCCCACACGGTAACTCTATCGACTTTTCTCCCACCACTCTCACTCAGCTGTTCACTTGTGACGTCTCACCCCTTCCGGTGTGTGAGCTTCACCTTATGTTCACTTCCCTCACTAATTGATATGTACGCCCCCGTTTTCCCTTTCGTGCATTAAAAGTGAAAGTAAACAAGTGGCATCCGGACCCGGACTTTTCTGTTCTGCCACACTCTCCCCTCCTTGAGAAGACAATGCATAGTTGTTAAGAGGGAAACCCTCTAAAACCCAAGGAAATCTTCATCCTCGTCTGAGGTCTCATGGAAAAGTTCCCGGAGGTTCTTCAAAGTACATTCTTCCATTTCTTTTGCAGTAGGGAAACAAGGTTTCATATTGCATACATGCACAGTGCGCACGTCTTCTCCTGTGGTTTCCAGCGCAACTTGATAGTTGAGAGGCCCCAACTGTTGAATTATACGATATGGTCCCTTCCATTTCGGTGCCAGCTTAGCACTAAAATTGCGTTGTGAACTGGATTGAGGGAAGTTTTCTAACCCATATGCGATCTTTCTCCTGGAAGGAGACATCTCTTCTGTTTTGTTATAACTTCTCAACTGCCTTGTTTGAGCTCTTTTGCAGTTTTCCTCTGCCTTTCTTTGTAGTTAAGACAATTGATGAACAATATCATACGAAGGACCAGAGGGTGAAAGGTTGTGTCCATGCAACAATTTGTCCACAGGACTCTGAAGTTTCCTGCCCAGATGGAGCTCAGCGGGCGTCATTCCAATCGTTTCCTGAGTGGCAGTATTGAGTGCAAAACGAAACTCGGGAAGGTAGAGGTCCCAACCTTTGTGATTATCTTCTACGAAGGAAGCTATCATACACTTCAGAGTACGGTTGACTCTTTCTGTCATATTTGTTTGCGGATGGTAAGCAGTGGTTAATTTGTTTGTTACATCCCACTTTGCACACAACTCAGTGAATACTGCAGAAACAAATTGGGTTCCTCTGTCTGACAGGATGTAATCAGGCACACCCCATCGAGTCAGCACTTCTCTCCGCCAGATTTCAGCAATAGTCTGAGCAGTGGCTTGCCGCATGGAAAATAGCTCGACCCATCGAGAAAAATAGTCAACAAAGACGAGTAAGTACTCATGTTGTTTGGTGCTTTTTGGCAGTGGGCCTATTACATCTACTCCCATCATTTCATTGGGTCGTGTTGTAGTAATTGGTTGAAGTTTTCCTGCCAGTTTTTTGTTGTCACTCTTAAGAGTTTGACACTTTACACACCTCTTAACATGTTTTTTTACATCCGTCCACATGCCAGACCAGTAGGCAACATCTTGTACCCTCTTATACGTCTTGAAAATTCCAAGATGTCCACTCATGGGATTGGAATGATAGTATTGGTGAATTTTGGGTACAAGGCTGCTGGGAGTGACAACACGGAAATGGACTCGGCCATCCGTCAGATGAGTGGTGTGATACAATTTGTCTTCCAAAACTGCATATTGTTCCTTCTCTGTGAGTTTGTTCTTTGGCAATGCCTGAAATATTGTTACAATTTCAGGATCCCGATGTTGTTCTTCCCAGATGATTTCAGGGGTGATTGGAAATTCTGACTCCTCTTTCTGATTGGTGTACACACTACATCCAGGTAGGTAGTTCATTCGTGAAAGAGCATCAGGTGCTACATTCAACTTCCCTTTCCTGTACTCCATCACAAAGTCATATCTTTGTAGTCGAAGAGTCCATCTGATGAGTCGACTGGTTGTTTTTGTGGAACTGGGATGGAATCACCCATTGCAACGAGGAATGGTCAGTGATTACTGTGAACAGTCGAGGTTCTAAGTAATGCTGCCATTTATCCAGAGCCCATACCACTGCAAGACATTCCTTTTCGGTGGTAGAATAGCTTGTCTCAGCTTTATTTAGAGTCCTACTGGCATAAGCGATCACTTCCTCCCCATCTTGTTCTTTCCGCTGAGTTAACACAGCACCCAAGCCGGTGTCGCTTGCGTCAGAGTACACTGTAAAGGGAAGTTGGAGATTAGGGTGTCCAAGGATAGGTGGTGATCTAAGGCATGCTTTTAAATACTCTAAAGCTTGTTGGCATTTTAACGTCCACTGAAATGATTGTCCTTTCTTTTTTAGGGTGTTGAGAGGCTCAGCGATCCTGGAGAAGTCTGGCACGAATCGATGGTACCATCCAGCCAATCCTAGAAAGCGCTGGACTTCTTTAAGATTACGTGGAACTGGATAGGTATGGATTGCTTAACATCAACCCAGCTGTTTGCAACCGTTGAAGGATGGTCTGGATGTCATAGAAATATTTGTGTTATGCAGGGTAATCTGCACATTTATCCACCCAAGTGGAACTTCAGCCTCACGGTTTGCTAGGTATAGAGGCACTAATGTCCAAGGATGGAGACTCTCTTGAGGGGTAAGATCCTTCCATAAACTCTCATGTATAAGAGTATAGCTAGCTCCAGTGTCCACGATAGCTTTACCTTTCCAGGTGCCAATGGTGATAGGGACTACTAGCTGTCGGGGTACTGTGAACTGTTTGTGGTCAATACCCTGGTTCGTTTTCAGACTGGAGGTGATAGGTGTTGAAGTTGTGGCTGAGACAGTGTTGTTGTAGGGTAATAAAAAAACTGCGGTGGTATCGCCGGCGATACCTCAGACCTCAGAGTGTTAATGCATTATAGTCCTTCATGTTTATTGCAATCTCAGAATTCAGGCCAGCTGATAATACCTAGAATATCAAAATCAACCGCAGGTGGTAGATCCTTCTCCTATTTGGCACCTAAACTCTGGAACAATCTTCCTAGCATTGTTCGGGATGCAGACACACTCTGTCAGTTTAAATCTAAACTAAAAACGCATCTCTTTAACCTGGCATACACATAACACATTATCAATTTATATTTTCAAATCCGTTAAAGGATTATTAGACTGCATTATTTAGGTCAGCCGGAACCGGGAACACTTCCTATAACACCAGATGTACTCGTTACATCAGAAGAAGAATGGCATCTATGCTAATATTAGTCTTTCTGTTTATTCTGAGGTTTACCGTAGTCAACCGGATCCGGGCCGTATCCAGCTGAGACCAAGGACCAGTGCCATGACACGACCACAACGCAGCCCTGAAGTATCAGCAGAGATCGAGTCAACTAGATCATCCATTGTGAAGACATCAACACGACAGCCAGTGCCACAGTTCCTCAACAGACCATCCATACCGGCGTGATGAATACGATCCTCAACTGGACATGACCACAACGTAGCCCTGAAGTATCAGCAGAGATCGAGTCAACTGGATCATCCATTGTGAAGACATCAACGACACGACAGCCAGTAGCACAGTTCTTCAACAGACCGTCCATACCGGCGTGATGAATATGATCCTCAACTGGATGGAACTTAAATAAATACTTTGATTGTTGCGATCCTATCAGACTTATGATAGCAACCTGATTGTAACAAAGCACTGTTCGCCAGAGGAGAACTGGCCCCCCGACTAAGCCTGGTTTCTCCCAAGGTTTTTTTCTCCATTTTAACATCTATTTGCCACTTGTTTGCAACCTGATGTCACCTGATGGAGTTTGGGTTCCTTGCCACTGTCACCTTTGGCTTGCTTAGTTGGGGACACTTGACATTTGACTTGACATTTGATATTCAATAATATTCCTGACATTTTTTCAACAGTGCTTCTGCTCTGCCTGCATTGACAGTATTCTTTAAGAGCTGCTGTGCAGCCAAAATTATGTACCAGTTATCAATGTAAAGCTGCTTTAACACAATCTGCATTGTAAAAAGCGCTATATAAATAAAGGTGACTTGACTTGACTTGATTACAAGATGTTGAACAAATCTCAATTCTACATTCCTAAATTATAATTGATGAGACACTGTAATAGAACTAAATGAAGGTGATTTTCATTAACAGAGATTGAGAAAAGCACAGACACACACTGATCTGTGTTGCACACTTTTATTCTGACATGATATTTCAGTGTCACAGTATTAAAGGTGCCCTAGAATGTTTTTTTTACAAGATGTAATATAAGTCTACTTATATTAACTCCCCTGAATGTGTCTGTGAAGTTTCAGCTCAAA
Organism: Megalobrama amblycephala; assembly: GCF_018812025.1. Lineage (NCBI taxonomy): Eukaryota > Metazoa > Chordata > Actinopteri > Cypriniformes > Xenocyprididae > Megalobrama > Megalobrama amblycephala. The sequence goes on along the minus strand of NC_063044.1, from coordinate 12,460,273 downwards.
ATACCCCATAGATTTTTTTTTATTAATTTTTTTAAATGCCTATTTTGGGGCATCATTAAATATGTGGCGATTCAGGCTGCGGCCCCTTTAAATCTCGTGCTCCCGCCCCCGAGCTCGCGACTCTATAATACATTGTATAAACAAAGTTCACACAGCTAATATAACCCTCAAAATGTATCATTATAAAGTGTTCGCCATGCAGCATGTCTAATCGGGCAAGTATAGTATTTATTTGGATGTTTACATTTGATATGATTTGAAGTTTGATAGTGCTCTGTGGCTAAAGCTAACATTACACACTGTTGGAGAGATTTATAGAGAATGCAAGTGTTTAAAAATGAAAATAGCAACGCTCTTGTCTCCATGAATACAGAAAGAAACGATGGTAACTTTAACCACATTTAACAGTACATTTGTCATGATATCAGTCAACTACATTTCCCACAATCCTCCCTGGCAATCACCTGCACTCACTTCACTAATCAGTAATCACCACACCCAGCTGCAGCACATTATCTGCACTATTTAAGCCACACACACCCTTACACACTTTGTGAGGTCTTGTTTACTCCTGTGACAATTCTAAGTGTTATTTACCTTGTCTGTCTGTTTCTGATCCTGTTCCCCGTGTACGAATCTTGCCGCCTGCCCTTTGGACTGTTTATTGTTTCCTGGTTTTGTGAATGAAATCTGCCTGCCCTGATTCATTGCCTGTTCCTCGACTACGATTCTGCTTGCTCTCTGCCATACTTGCTTGCCACTGTTTGACCATTGCCTGTCTTCAGTGCTGTTTCTAGGCATAGGCAAACTAGGTGGTCGCCTAGGGCGCAAACAGCTGGGGGGGCGTGTTAATAGGGATCTCGCCTAGGGTGCCAAAAATGCTAGAAACTAGGGATTGGAAGATTAACCGATATGTATCGATACGCGGTCATGCGCGTGCATGATGCGAGTGCATCGGTAGAGCAGCAGAGGATGAATGAAATTTTGGAAGCAAATCGAGATGCATCAATTTTTCCGAGATACATCTTATCCTTTTAATACAGAATGTATTTCTTTAGTTCCAAGATGGCGCCGAGCATGGTGGCCGTGTTGCGAGCTCCGAGTAAACTTTGCAGTTTTTGGTTTGTTTTACTTGTTTTTTTGTTGCTCTACGTATTGGATGTTGTTTGCAAAACTGTCTACGACAGACACGCACTCCTAAACATAGGATCCTACGTCGCGAGACGCAAACCGGACTTTGTAAACAAGGCGCCAGTGTTCAAGAACTCAGACACCACATCAGAGCCCTTTGTCTGGGCCGCGCGGGCGCGACCGAGGAAACGCCGCCGGAAAAGAGGGAAGAGAGCCAGCGTCCTTGTAAGACTCAGACGTCGTTCCCTCCGACCTCCTCTCCCAACCATTTTGCTGGCTAACGTTCAGTCACTGGACAACAAACTCTGTGAACTGCGGGCACGTATCTCATACCAAAGAGAAACAAGGGACTGCTGCATTATTTGCCTCACAGAAACCTGGATGTCTGCAGCGGTTCCAGATTCAGCCATCAAGCTTACGGGGTTCTCCGTGCATCGCTCGGACAGATCGAAAGAGCTCACAGGGAAAAGCAGAGGTGGGGGTGTTTGTTTCTTTATTAACAACTCGTGGTGTGATGAAAGGAACCTACACTCTATTAAAACCTTCTGCTCCCCTGATCTGGAATTTCATATGCTTCTGTGTCGACCATTCTGGCTACCGAGGGAATTTACAGCGGTCATAATCACAGCTGTTTACATTTTAACTTAAGACTTAAGAACAATAGCTCCAAAATATTTTCAACACATCACCATAAATACGCGTGGTGATCGCGCACTGGACCACTGTTACTCTCCTTTCCGGGACGCCTACAAAGCTCTCCCCCGCCCACCTTTCGGCAAATCGGATCACTCCTCCATTTTGCTTCTGCCTGCATATAGGCAGAAACTGAAACGGGAAGCACCCGCCCTCAGGACAATTCAATGCTGGTCGGACCAATCAGACGATATACTACAGGACTGTTTTGATCACATGGACTGGGACATGTTCCGGGCAGCGTCTGATGGCGACATAGAGGCGTACTCAGAAACTGTAACGTGTTTCATCAGGAAGTGTGTAGAAGATGTTGTGCCGACAAAAACAATCTGCATCTACCCCAACCAAAAACCGTGGATTAACAACGAGGTTCGAGTAGCCTTGTCAGCGCGGACATCCGCTTTTAAATCTGGGAACGCTGATGATCGTAAACAAACAAGTTATGATCTCAGGAAATCCATCAAAGCCGCAAAAAGACAATATAAAAACAAAGTTGAAGAACAATTCAACACCAACGATGTAAGAAGTATGTGGCAGGGAATCAATAACATCACAGATTTTAAAGGGAATAAACCAGCTACTGTGAACATTGCCGCCTCTCTACCGGATGAGCTTAATAACTTTTATGCTCGTTTCGAGGCTCTCAACACCGCCCACACAGAGAGCGCTCCCGCAGCTGCTGCAGGAGATGTGAGTGCACTCACCGTCTCCGTCGCGGATGTAACCCAATCCTTCCGACGGGTAAATATCCGCAAGGCTGCGGGTCCTGATGGCATCCCAGGCCGTGTGCTCCGAGCATGCGCATCCCAACTAGCCGGTGTTTTCACAGACATTTTCAATCTCTCCCTCTGTCTGTCTGTGGTTCCCTCGTGCTTCAAAAAATCCACCATTGTCCCCATACAAAAGAAAAACAAAATCACATGCTTAAATGACTGGAGGCCCGTTGCTCTCACACCCATCTTCAGCAAGTGTTTTGAGAGACTCGTCAGAGATTACATCTGCTCTGTGCTGCCTTCCTCATTGGATCCGCTTCAATTTGCATACCGTAGCAACCGCTCTACAGAGGATGCCATTGCTTTCACCCTACACACTGCTCTCTCCCACCTGGATAATAAGAACACCTATCTGAGAATGCTGTTTGTGGACTACAGCTCAGCATTTAACACCATAGTGCCTGCCACACTTGTTGCGAAGCTCCAGACTCTGGGACTAAACAGACCTCTATGCAGCTGGATCCTGGACTTCCTGACAGGCAGAAGTCAGGTGGTCAGAATGGGCAATAACACATCATCCCCGCTGACCCTCAACACTGGTGCTCCTCAGGGCTGTGTCCTCAGCCCACTCCTGTACTCCCTGTACACATATGACTGTACAGCCACACACAGCTCCAACGTCATCGTCAAATTCGCCGACGACACAACGGTGATAGGCCTTATCACCGACAACGATGAGACAGCCTACAGAGAGGAGGTGAGCACTCTGACTAAATGGTGTCAGGAGAACCACCTCTCACTCAACATCGATAAGACCAAGGAGCTGGTTGTGGATTTCAGGAGACAGAGCAGAGAACACAAACCCATCACCATCGACAAGACACCTGTGGAGCGGGTAAGCAGCTTTAAGTTCCTCGGCGTTAACATCAGTGAGGATCTCACCTGGTCTACACACACTGACGCAGTGCTGAAGGCATATCAACGCCTCTTCTTCCTGAGACGGCTGAGGAAGGTTGGAATGAGCCCCAGCATCCTCAGATCATTCTATATTTGCACTATAGAGAGCATCCTGACAGGCTGCATCACTGCCTGGTTCGGAAACAGCACTGCTGGCAACCGTAAAGCTCTGAAAAGGGTTGTGCAAACTGCCAGCCACATTGTCGGAGGTGAGCTTCCCTCCCTCCAGGACATCTACACCAGGCGGTGTATAAGGAAAGCCCGGAGGATCATTAGCGACTCCAGCCACCCGTCCCACAAACTGCTCTCTCTGCTGCCCTCAGGAAGACGTCTCCGCAGCATCCGTGCCCGCACTAGCCTGTAAAGTTATATGTCTGTATGGTATATGTTAATTGTTTCTGCAATTTTTGGAGCACGCTCACAAGAATTTCACTCTCCAAGGCACATGTGCTGTGGTGATGTGACAATAAAATTGACTTTGACTTTGACTTTATTTATTAACAAGTGTTGTCAACCTGTTTTTTAGGCCTAAGCAACGGACTTGCGGATGTGTGTACACTACAACTCAATGTATCAGCTGTGCAGATGAAGCCAGTGATGCGCCCAAAGGTAGTTGTCAGGAAGCGCGAGGAGTAAGCAAAACAAACATGTCGGACGCCGAGATAATTTATCCTCCACTGAATTTTAAATCTACTTGGTTAATAAATAATCAAACTAATTCAATGGCACCGCATCTTCTTTCACATCACCACATAAACTTGATCTAATTAACTATTGCTGAATTATCGCATCGTATCGTGATATGGGTGTGAATCGTATCATATTGCATCGCAAAATGCCACACATGTATCGTTAATATATCGGATCGGATACTTTGTATCGAGATGTGTATCGGATCGGCATTATACCTTAGATGCCCAAACCTACTAGAAACGGCCCTGCCTGTCTTACTACGAACTCTGTTTAATAAAAGCCTGCAGATGGATCTTACCCTGAGTCCCGTTACAACATTAGCAACATGCTAATGAAACATTTAGAAAGACAATTTACAAATATCACTAAAAATATCATGTTATCATGGATCATGTCAGTTATTATTGCTCCATCTGCCATTTTTCACTGTTGTTCTTGCTTGTTTACCTAGTCTGATGATTCAGCTGTGCAGATCCAGATGTTAATACTGGCTTGTCTAATGCCTTGAACATGAGCTGGCATATGCAAATATTGGGGGCGTACATATTAATGATCCCGACTGTTACGTAACAGTCGGTGTTATGTTGAGATTCGCCTGTTCTTCGGAGGTCTTTTAAACAAATGAGATTTATATAAGAAGGAGGAAACAATGGAGTTTGAGACTCACTGTATGTCATTTCCATGTACTGAACTCTTGTTATTCAACTATGCCAAGGTAAATTCAATTTTCATTCTATGGCACCTTTAATGTAATGAAGAGACTCTATAACATCTCACTGTCACTGATTCATCATGAGCTCTAAGCATTATGGGTAGAATCCGTCTGTTCTGATTAATCAACACAGTTTCACTGATGATCCAGACCAAACCAAAAACCCAGGATAGAGCGGTTGAGTGAATGTGGTCTGGACTGTGTGGATGTGTCTCATTGTGTCTCCAGAGACACTGTAGAAGGACAGAGTTCCTGCACTGTGATCCACATACACTCCTACTCTACTGCTGATGGGCTTTACAGGGAGAGAAGTCTGTATGTGTTTGTGATAGAATGCGTAACTGGAGGAAGAGCACATCAAACTCCAGGACTGATCATTAGATCCAAACACACACTATCCTCTCCCTTCCTACAGATGCTCTTATATGACACTGATATCCACACACTATCAACTCCACTCCTCTCAACCTCCCAGTAAGAGCGTCGATCACTCACACTCTCTCTACACAACACCTGAAAATAAAAATCAAATCTGTCTGGATGATCAGAATACGACTGACGCACTCCGCCAGTATGAGTAATCTCTCTGTTCTCCTCAGACAGACGGAGGTATTCATTCACTGTGTTCGGATCCGCAGTGAGCCAACGGGAATCTGATGGAGATAAAACACATCACAATCAGGAATTATCAATCTGATCTTTTAATGTATCTGAACTCTTCATGTTCAGTATTTCAGCAATGTATCAGCACAGTTTTACAGATATCCTGTGCAAATCATCATTATCATGATCAACTCTAAAACTCTGTCATGTTTTCTCGCTCAGTGAGTTCCCTTTTGATACTTAACTTGTACTGCGTATGGGGAAAAGTCTCCCTTTTTCCCCATTACTAAGCCTTTTTCAATAACGCAGTGTAACTGCACCGTCATTGGTTCACTCATAGACAAGTTGTTGAACCAATGATGGCGCGGAACAGCTGCACGACCTATGGTGACAAAGCGCGCAAACTTTCCCGCCGAAATGGGCGGGGTTAAGGGCTATATAAGCAGGCATTTCGCCATAGGATTTCAGTCCTTTCTCCTTCAGCGACTACAACGCATCTCTTCGCTGATCTCCGTTGAAGCCTGAAGAAGCTCGCCACCGGGAAAAGAAGCTCTTGCCGCCGTCTTAAGAGGCTCCTGCAGCGGACCCAGCTGAACTCGCCGGTCGGAGACAGCGCCGGTGCCCTCGCTGACTGCCGCCCAGAGCACCGTCCTCGAGACACCTGCCTCCCGCTTCCGGCTGTTTTCTCAGCGTGTCTCCTCCTGCCGCCATCCGGCGCGACTTTAAGAGCCTTTTGCTCCTCGTGGTTTATTGCCGCTCTCATCGAGCATTTCCTAGTGGTTTCGGCCGCCCTAAAAGAGCTTCCTGCGGCCCTCGCCGCTCTAAAAGAGCCCCCTAATCGTTGATCCAAATGCCACGCCACTCTTGTGGCACGTGCAGAGCCCCTCTGCATGACAGCGACGGTCACAGCAAGTGCGTCGCGTGCTTGGGCAAGTCCCATGCTGACGGCGCGCTCGCTGGAGCCTCATGCCCGCACTGCGAGTGCATGAGTCTCAGTTCTCTGCGCTCGCGGGTCGCCTTCTTCACTGAAGGCGATCTCGCCACTCGCGCCCTCCCGTGCATCGCCTTCTCCCACTAGAGAACATTCCCCCGTCATGTTCTCCCAGCCTGACCAGCGTCCCTCTGCAGATGCGAGCGACCTCGTCTCGTTTGGGGGATCTGACGAAGAGCTGCTCGATGACTCTATGTCCATCGCGGCTTCCGAAACGGAAGGATGGGTTGGCGAGCCGGACGACCCCCGCCCCCTTTGGATCCCCATTGATCACGGCCAGGGTATGGATGCCGAGCTCTCCCGCATCCTATCCAAAGCAGTGGAAGAGCTGGATCTCGAGTGGGCCCCCCCTGAGGAGCCATCCCGTAGCCACCTCGACGAGTGGTTCCTGCCCAGCCATCGCCAGGCCCCTCGCCAGCGCTCGGCTCCGTTTTTCCCCGAGGTGCACGAGGAGCTTACTAAGTCGTGGCGCGCTCCATACTCGGCCCGCCTCCACACGACTCACCGTTCTGCCCTCACTGCTGTCAACGGTGCAGAAGAGAAGGGCTACGAGCACCTGGCACCCCTGGATGAGGCTGTGGCGGCGCACCTCTGTCCTCCCGCGGCTGTGGGATGGAAGACCAAAAGAGCCCTACCTTCCAAGCCCAGCAGGAGCACCTCCACCCTGGCTGGAAGAGCCTACACCTCTGCAGGACAGGCTGCTTCGGCACTCCACGCGATGGCGATCTTTCAGGTGTTCCAAGCTAAGCTCCTCCGCTCCTTGGACGAGTCCGGCATTGACGCACCCGCCTTCAAGGATCTGCGCAGCGCCACTGATCTAGCCCTGCGGGCCACGAAGGCCACAGCCCAGGCCATCGGCCGGTCCATGGCCAGCCTGGTTGTGCTCGAGCGCCATCTCTGGCTCAACTTGACCGAGATTAAGGATCTGGATAAGACGGCCTTCCTGGACGCCCTGGTCTCCTCTTCCGGTCTTTTTGGGCCAGCGGTGGAAGGCTTCACCGAGCGCTTCACTGCGGCGCAGAAGTCGTCTCAGGCCATGAGACACTTTCTGCCCAAGCGCTCCAGCTCTGCTTCTGCTTCTAGCCGCCCCAGGCCTGCGCCAGCTCAGCAGAACAAGCCAGCCCCTTCCACCTCGCAAGCAGCGCCGCCCAAGGAGCATCGCCAGCGCTCACGCCCTGCAAAGCGCCCTTCCTTTCCGAGATGCCAGGGACCCCGACCTAAGATTGCGCTGGACCCCCGGGGAAGGAAGACGGCCGGGGAAGGAAGAGGGTCGGGGAAGGAAGAGGGTCGGGGAATGTCTCGTTGCAACCGGACCACCCCAAAAGCTCCCTTGTGCAGTCTCCCCTCCGCCTCGTTTAATTCCGGGCGCTGGAGAAATGCTTTGTGTTGCAGCTGGGCTCACTCATGTTGCGCCCCAACAAACTGCCGTTTTCACAGCAAACACAATTTTATTTCCTCAAAAAGAGAGCAATTTCCCTCTTCCACTTCCACTTCCCTCGGTGTACAGCCCCCTGCCCGGCAGCCTGTCATCCGACACTATTGAACCTCTTGTCACCCGGGCCGAGGCCTGGCAGGCCATCCCCGGCGTGTCAAGTTGGATCCTAGGGATCATAACGCAGGGCTACTCGCTCCAGTTTGCACGAAGGCCCCCGCCGCTCCAAACCTTAGTGAACCCGGACGAAGCACACGTCCTCCGGGCCGAGGTCATGACTTTACTGAAGAAAGGGGCTGTAGAAATAGTTCCCCCTTCAGAAAGCGAGTCAGGCTTTTACAGCCATTACTTTCTGGTCCCCAAGAAGGATGGCGGCCTCAGGCCCATAATAGATCTCAGAATTTTGAATCGCTCCCTCATGAGACGGAAGTTCAAAATGCTGACGCTGAAACAGATCCTTGCACAGATTTGTCACGAGGACTGGTTCTGCTCACTGGATCTGAAAGATGCATATTTTCACATCCAGATAGCCCCCCATCACAGACGATTCTTGAGATTTGCGTTCAAGGGGGTGGCATACCAATATACGGTCCTGCCCTTCGGGCTGTCTCTGGCTCCTCGCACTTTTACCAAGTGCATGAACGCGGCGCTTTCCCCTCTGAGACAGTTGGGAATCCGGGTTCTGAACTACCTTGACGATTGGCTCATATTAGCCCATTTGTGAGTCGAGCTGGAACGCCACAGATCCGTGCTCCTCAGCCATTTACAATGCCTGGGTCTCAGGGTCAACTTAGCCAAGAGCTCGCTGCTCCCCAGCCAGCGTATATCGTTTCTGGGGGCAGTTTTCGACTCAGTCCGCATGACGGCAGTGGTCTCGCCAGAGCGCGCTCTGGCAATTCAGAAGCTCGCGGCTTCCGTCAAGAACAAAGGCTACCTTCCTCTGAAGATTTTCCAGAGGCTGTTAGGGCTGATGGCTTCCGCCTCCCCAGTTCTGCAGCTCAGCCTTCTTCGAATGCGGCCTCTGCAGTTCTGGCTGAAGTTCCGGATCCCTCCACACGCCTGGCGGCACGGCCGCTTATGTCTCAAGGTCAGTCGGGCCCATTTCGGCGGGAAAGTTCGCGCGCTTTGTCGCCATAGGTCGCGCAGCTATGCTGCGCCGTCATTGGTTCCACAACTTGTCTATGAGTGAACCAATGACGGTGCAGTTACATTTGAAATGTTTAATGAATTTATTGAAAAAGGCTTCAGTAACGGGGAAAAAGGGAGACTTTTCCCCATACGCAGTACTCGTTCCGTATCTCAGGGAACCGAGGTTACGTTAGTAACCGAGTACGTTTCTCTGCTTGTTTTCTCAGTGACTTACATTGTAGGAAGCCGTTCCTGGTCTTGGGAACAAAGTCTTTGTCTGTGGAAATCAAGAGACATGAAGAGTGTGATTATCATGTCAGGAGAAAATGATCATCCATTGCTCACACATGCAGAAATCCTCCAACACAGAAGATATTGTGAGAAATGCCTCTGCTGTTTCCTGACACAGACACTACTGAGGGTTTGATATCATTGACACGTCACCATATTTGATTGTCTTCTGTAGTCATGAACTGATCAGAGGGAACAGGATCAAATTTCACTTTGCTCCCCATACAAAGAAATCATATCGCTTCATAATACTTGGATTAAACTTCAACCTCCTTAGTAATGTTCTTCAAAGAGACTCTGATCAATCAATATGTCTCCTGCTCAATATATATACACACACATTTATGTTATATAAAGATTAATGCAAAAAATTATGCATATGGCACTTACCTACACAGCAAATTCTGGTCTTTGGAATAAACTCCCTGGTAGTTAAAATCAACTCAATCTGAGTGTACATGCGTGACCATCAAATAGACTCCAGCACAGTGTTAAAATAACTCTGCTCTTGGAGTTGAATTTTTAACACTTTTTTAGAGTTAAAATTTAACACTTTCTGGAGTAAAAATACTAATCCTACAGTGAGTAACTGTAACTCTGAAATTGAGTTAAATATGAACTCCTTTACCAGTGTTAAAATAAACACTTAAAAACATTAAATTTTACACTTCTTAGAGTTAATATTTAATGTTTTATGTGAAAATGACTACACAGAATGCCATACTCTTTAATAACTGCTTTTATTTAAGCAAATCCATACATTAGCTTTAGAAATTCAATGCATGGACACACTTTGAAATTAACTGCAGTCATAAAATACTGTAAAATCTAACAGCAAAATGTTTACATTTAATAGGCATTTAACAGAGTGCCAAATAAAACTGCTTAGTAAAATTGTATAAAACGTTGTCAACACATCACTGCATTATATAAAATCAAGCCGCCAGGATTATTAAAAAAAAAAAAAAAAAAAAAAAAAAAAAAAGTAGTGCAGGATTGTGTAATCTGAGGTAGACACTTTTACATCAGATGAAGTAACAAGGAACAACTTCACAGTGAACTCATTTAAATAAGAAATCAGATAATACAACTCTCTGATACAACATAAAATTGTGAATCACACCCATATGACATTTGGGCATCAAAAGATTTGAAATGTCTTAATCTTTCTCTTTCTATAACCAGTACCTTCCTTGGTAGGTTTTCACTCACTTGAAAAGCATGGACGTGATCATGGAAAAATGTTTCATGCTCAATCAAAACAAAAAACACTTTACCATTGTGTAAAACGATTGAGGTTATTTTGCTGAAAACTGGCATGTTTTCATCAGTACTCGTGCAAACAAAGAGTCCAACACGATACTCAACACCACAACATCTTACCCACTTTGTGAGATTGACAGTGGCTTGTGAATCAACATGGAGAGATTCAGTTATATTTTCTGAAAATTCAAGTGTCTCAAGTGAACACATTTTGACTGGACCAGACTCAACTGTCTTTAAAGACAAGCATTCCCAATGATATGCTACTGCAAACTGGTGTTTATTTGCAAGCGAAACTGTCAAATTTTTGAAGTTCTTCACAGAATCTTTAAAAAACTTGTGTTTCGCCTCGAATCTCATGGTCCAGATATGAATGAGTGGTCCGATCTTTCTAATGCACCTTGGGTAATGGACCATAAAATGGTGTTTTGGAAGCAAGTTTTTTAATGGGTACAGTTCTTTAAAGAGTTTATGATGTTCAATAATGAGGTGCTTTAAATAGACTGTCATCCCCTCAGTGATTGAGTAAGAGAACACAATATTTATGATGTTCAACAATAAGAGCAACAAGCGCCAGTGCAAATCATCATCTGGTACCAGGTCACCAAATATCAAAGGTATGTTTGTGACTAAACACAGTGTTTGTGATGCATTTAAGCCTATTGCCATGTCCTCCGCAGTCAAGATTAATATTTGTGGGCTTGTTTTTAGTTTCCATATAGCCATAATTAAAAGCATACATCCTGTTCAACAAGCTTTCTTTAGAGATGAAATGTTCAATTAGATATTCAAAAAGTAGTTTTATCTCATATTGACCGACCCCTTCCAAAATATCATGCATGATATCGACAGCATAGTTTTCCCCAGTATTGAAATACTGCAAAGTATTGAGCATGCTTTTCCTCTTGATGCCAAAAGAAGAGGTTAATGTTGGATCATCTACCAAACTGGCATAATGCTGATCATTTAGTACTGGTGATCTTAAAGTCAAACTTGGGTCATCCTCTGAGAAAACTGACTGAGCTGAAGATTTATCAATTAAGCAAAATCGACAGAAATAATTTGCACTAAATGATTCCAAGAACCCAAGAATGCTATGCATACCTAAGTTATCACCAGTAATGAGAGCAAGTGTGCCACATACAGGTTGTTCAGCAAATGGAACAGCAATCCCAACAGTTTCTAATATTTTCAAGTCCCTTATTAAAGGGTTTCAGTATTTCATCAATCCCATATTTCTTAACATCTTGGGCATGGAACAAAGATACCAAATGGATGTTCATGAGGGCAGAATTCACCTTTGGAGCAAGATTTCTAAGAATGAAGTACAGGCAACCAATTTTATGAATTCCTTTTTTGGAACCAAGAGGATTTGCACATTCAAACTCGTCATAGTATAATTGAATTTGGAGAGCAAACTTATTAGTCGAAAATAAAGGATGATTTTTAAAGTAACTACCATCGCAGAAGTCTTCATAGATGTCAGACTGAGTACATGTTTGCATCATCTCACAAATGTTTTCATTTCTGAAAATGAACTGGAATGTTTTCAAAATTGGAATATATATGAATTTAATCATTAACAGGAACTTGTTCATAAGTTCCAGTTTTGTTATTTCTTCTGGTGTCATACCTAACACCAAGGCGCAGTTCAACAGGGTCTACTACTCCCCATTTGTCTCTGAAATACTTTTTCCATTTGGTATCAGAGTTCAATTGGCTGAAAGGGTTGTCCAAACTTTTAAATAACTCTTCTATGGCTGGTCTTGATGGATTGTTACCTGGTAGTAAGTTTAAGACATGGTCCTTAATATTAGACTGCAAATCTTCCACAAATTCCTCCAAATTTTCAATTGTCGAAAGAACTACAGTATTTGGTACACCACTTGCCATAAGTTTTGCTATAATGGACGCACACATATCTTTCTTGTGAGTAGATACTGAAGGGACTGCTTCAAAATTTGGGCACTGGGATGAAGTAGAAGGTATTTCTTCATTTAAGGTATGAGAATTTTGTTCTTCACTTTCATAACTGGAAGGGGTCTCATGAGGGTCACATTTGTCACTAATTGAAGAATGTATCTTAATGAGATGTCTCCTAAATCCAGAATAACTAGAGAACTGCAAGCAACAATCTGCTTGACCACATTTCAGTCTTAGATTTTTCCCAGGATACATTCCATGAATTAGTTTGAGGTGCCTGAACAAAAGCAAAGCTGAACAAAAGGATGAAGTGCAGAGGAAACAACTTAACATTTTGGTTACATAAGACAATTAGTGCTTGTTCAACAGCCTTGCTCTTAGCTCTTTGACTCTTGGAGTTTCCTCAGTTGTACTTATATCGATATTGTACACAGTTGTCTGCAAAAATGTGTACAGACTGGACAGAGCATCATCATACTTCACACTGAAAACAAAATGGGACTTGAACAGCTCGTCAAAGGCACCCAAGGATGTACATGATTGACAAGGCAGAACTTTTCTGTCCAAGACAATGTAAAAGGTGGAAACCTGTGCTTTTGAAGTCCCTGAGGCGAGAAGATATGGCTGAGGGTTTCCTTCAGTTGTCAGGAGATGATCATCAAGGCTTTGGCATGACTGAAACATAACATAAATGTCCCCTTTATAAATAATTTGTTAAAAATTAGGCATCAAGTACAATATTTGGAATAGGATAGTCTTAACAAACCTTATGAAATTTGACCAGATGATCTGTTGCCTCTCCAACACTGATCTTCTTGGGCCGCTTTCTTCCAGCTGGTTGTGGAGTAAGAAGATGAAGCAGGACAAATAGAGAAGCCATGTCACTGTCCCAGTCTGGAGACAGAAAATAACAGTAGTTATTTCAAACCAGTCTGTTTATGGCATCATTAAGTTAACAGTGCGGATTGTGTATCATAATACTGTATTTTACAAGTAAAAACTATTAGTGGGGTGGTTATTAGTTGTGTGATGGAGAGTAAACTAAATTTCTAAATTTCATACTGTACATATCCAAAGCCAAGGTGGACTTTTCCACGTATAACTTTTTTTTTTAATTCAAGTAGTTATGAACACCATTCACAAAGCATGAATTTACTGATGAGCTTTTGTAATAGACTAAATTTTATGAAATAACCGTGTTGTGTTTTTAGCAGACTTTTGGAGATAAATGTTTTTGGGAAATAATCAATAAAAACTTTAACCAGAAGATTAATTGATTCAAGTAAAAACATTACTATTTTAACGATGACTGTACCTGGATCATCAGTAGGATCAGATCCTTCTTTCAGTACAGCTTTCAGATGCTGTTTCAGGAGAGCAGTCTCTTTAAGGTTCCTGGCCTCCTGGATGACTTTTTCTTTGAAACTGGTGTTCCATTTTTCCAGAAACCTTGAAGCAACCTCTGCTCCAAACATTAGTGAGAAGTCTTGCAAAATCTAATTAAAAAACAAAAGCCAACCATTTAAACATATAATGTAACATAATATTTTTAATAAAATTTCATATTCTTATTTAATATTTACCAGTCCTTTGACGTCCAAGAAACGAGGAAACATTTGTAGTACATCAGCTGAGCGCTGTGGGTTGTGAAGAATCTGCTGACGGTATTGGAAAGTTTCTCTCATCTTCTGGAACACTAAGTCACGGTCAGTTGTGTGATTGAGGAGAGACACAGCTTCCAGACATTCATCTCCCATTCGCTGGTCATCTGTTCCAATCGTTCTTGATGATGTGGGACCTCCTTTTAGCTCCACTCTGCTCTGTGATGTAGAGGTGGTTCTGAATTTACGTTGCACGGTCTTTATACGCCACTCAAGAAAGCCTTTGTTGCTCTGAATGTCATAGAAATGTTCCTGGGAGGAAGCAGTATCTTATGTTAGACAAAATAATACAATTACAGTGACTCAAGCGTGTATAAGATGTTTATGGTTCGGCAGGCAAACTTACATATCCTTTTTTAGAGTATGGGTCTTTTAAAGATGGGAACAGGGACACAATCCCAAGGGCATGGAACTCCTTTGTTGCTTTACTAACAGCTCTCCTGCAAAGATTAAACTAATGTCTTAAGATTCTTGTCTAATTTTTTTTTAAAGGATAAAGCCATGTCTTGAAGGTTCTTACCCTTCTTTTTCATGCATGTGAGCTACAATTATGTTCACCATTAACCGCCTTGTGGAATCTTTCAAACTCCCAGTGTCTTCATACTCTTTGATCACAGTCATCCCTGCTGTCTTAGAAGTTAGAATTTGCTTTATATTCTAAAAGAAAATGTTTAAAAATTAATTTAGAAAAATTACAACCACACTTGTAATTTTTTAAACAAAAACATTCATCTTAATCAAATAACCATACCATTGAATACTTTCAAAATGCATTTCTTTTCCAACATTATGTCTACAGCATAAGATCTATTTGTACGGAAGTAAAAAAAAATTACATTTTTTGCACTGAAACTGTCTGTTAAAGCAGGTTGGTTGAAGGTTGAAGCATTTGAGATCCAGAATCACTGCTGCTTGAGATAGACAATGTATCTGTCAGACTTGGGGAGGAGGGTCCTTCAACAACCCCTTGCTGCAGGACAGTCAAATCTGAAGATCACAAAAACACATTAAAAGGCATATACAATTGAAGAACTCTTTTATGTACCATAGTGGATATATCCAGGGTCAGACAAAATAATCACATTATATATATCTCTGCTTACCACAAGTAGTGAGCGTAACATATTCTGTCTGATCTGAAGAGGCACCAAACTCTGTCAGGTCTGAGAAGTCAGCAGAATTCTTGGATGTTTCAGCAAACAGAAGTTCTGAAATGCACACAGTTTGTCTCTGAGTCAAGACACAAACTCAGAAAATATCTATAAAACAAAACAAACATTCTTTTAATGTCCTACCATCATCAGTGTGGATGATAAAACTCATTTCTTTGGTTGTTGCAAGTTCTGGAAATACATCCTCATCCACCTCTATGCCCTGGTCATCTGTGACTTTCAATGTTGTATTCTCTGGTATCATAAACTTCTGTTGGACTAAACCATAATACCAACAGGTTATTTACAAAAGAAATTACAAAACTGGTACTTAGTCTTTATTAACTAAATACTAAATTTATAACTTACCTGCACTAAGAAAATCTGAGAAACAAACTTCTTCCAGTTTTATATATTTCTTCTTCCCTCCAAGTTGCACTTTTATCAACATTGTGACCTGAAATTATAGAGAAAACATGTTATTTAACATGAACATGTTATTTCTCACTCTCTGTGTCTGTGTCTGTCTGTGTGTGTGTGTGTGTGTGTGTGTGTGTGTGTGTGTGTGTGTGTGTGTGTGTATGTGTGTGTAAGCTGAAAACCACGCACTCTCAAGGGGCTCGCACACCGGACGCGAAGCTCAGCGCCACGACACGTTTTTAAAATTCGAACACATTATTTTCTATGAGTGTACGCACACCGGCGGCGACATTCGGCGCCTGTCCGCGGCGCCCAGAAAACAATGTTAAGACATGTTGTGGCGCTGAGCTTCGCGTCCGGTGTGCGAGCCCCTTCAGACGTATTTATCATAGCTGTTACAATTCAAAAAATTACAGGCCTAACGTTACACTTTCACGGCTCAAAATTTATTTTATTAGCAGGGTACACTGCAGTTTATTTAAACATTATGCTACAGACATAAGGCTGCTGCTGGATAAAAGATATTAGGCTACCTCGTCGACTAGCTGAACAGAATGAAGTTTTTTTGAGCGGAGTCACCTCTTAAGTTTGACGGCAAAACACACATTTTCAGAAACATGGTGAAAGGAAAGATGGTTAGCTAATGTTAGCTCGTTCACATCAGAAAAAACAAAGAAAAAAAAACCCAGCACAAACCAGCCACATGTTCGAGTTAACTTACGGTCAACAGTTCGCCACGACATTACAATACATAACGTAACAGCTACGACAAAACGTATCTCCGTTAGAAAATATCAAACATTTTAAAATATATATTTTTAATATGTATATAAATACGCTTTTTACATACCTCAAGACGATGTAAAACTCCATCACCTCGTACTGCTGTTCTAGGGTCGTGTCATGGCGCACTTTCTTAACATTTAACTCCAGATGTGGTGTTAAAACACGCTCCTGAACACCAATGAATGAACTCCAAAATAAAACACAGCCAAGGAGTATCCCATAACACAAACTTTAGTCAGAGTTAAAAAATAAACTCCAAAAATCTAACTCTTTCACACTTTTATGCCTAACTCCTAATTTTTCAACTCCAGAAATTTGCTGTGTAAAGGCAGTATGGCGCTGATAGTGTCACTGGCTTCACTCACTCCCACTTTACCCACAATCCTGTAGCGGATCAAGTACTGCTTTCCGACCTCCAACTTAGTCAGAGTAAAGTTTTCATCAGCTGTGTTTATGACATGCCACTGTTCCTCTTTCACCTCCTTGTACTCCACTCTGTACTGCAAAGTTTCTCCAGTCGGGGACGTCTGCAGTTTCAGGGACACACTGTGCACCAGGACCTCCTTCACTTCTGGTGGGGGAGGCTTCGACACGGGCTGGAACTGTGTGTCTGTCAGCTTCCCTTTTTCATACAGATAGATGGAGGAGCCTGGACTAGATGCATTGGAGATGGCAGAAAAAAGGAATCGGTATCTCTTTTCATCTTTATTAGCCTCTGAAAAACTTTTGAAAAGAGATAAGTTCTCTCTCATCTTTGAGATGACATCAGGATCGTTGAACCACTTTCTGAAAAATGCCACAGAGACCATGTTTTTTTGCCCATTTAGCTCATTAAACTTGTCAGATTTCAGAAACTCCTTCAGGGTTGAAAGATATGGGTCTTCATACTCCAGAGATGTGAAGGTCAAGCACACCAAAGCATCAATATCAGGATTAAGGAGGATGATGTTGAGACGGTTTGAGTCTTCAGTTTTGATTCCCTCCAGCATCTTGGCTTTGAGTACTCAAAAGGTCAAGTTCAGAACTTTGGCATCGATCTAACCACTGGTTAAGCTTGTCAGCATTGAAAGGGGAGCTGTAGTGGATCTTCAGGATGTCTTCCAGTGACTTCTCCTCCATCCCTCCTCTTCGTATAGCAGGCAAGACTCTGGCCACTGCTCTCAGGAACACCATTCTGTACATATTAAAAGAGCCCTGAAATAAACTGAGCCTCTCTTTGATGTCTCTGAAAACATTTACCAGTGGTTTTCTGGAGAGGTCATTGCATGTCCTCTCTGCCTCTCCCAGCCCCTCTATTATATCTACAGTGTTGGAAATCAGAGGTGTGGTAATTTCTCTCTCCAACGCTGCAGCTTTTGAATCCAGTAGAGAGTAGAGGATAGAGCTAGACTTTTATTGGAACTGCATTCTGTGGATTCTCCTTCAGTATAGTGGGGAGCTTCTTGTACACCTCTAGGGCCTCCATGTAAGTGGTGGGGTTATGATCAAGGTGGAAGTCACCATGAAATGTGCAGGTGATGCTCTCAGCCATTTTCTTATCACCATCTGTCATATTTAAAGCTCCTTTTCCCTCAATAGAAAATTTAGGAATATTGTTGACCATGGTATTCAGCTCTCCCTCAATCTCCTGCTTGTTTTCCTCTTCTGAAAATGTCCGATCAAACACCATGAAGGCCTGAGCTCCGTACAGTACACCTGTGACCACATGAGTTGCAGTTTTCTGCTCAAACACCTGAGGGTAGGTGATCTGACCCAGCTGAGTCATTGTGAGCTGTTCGAATCTGGTAGTTTCTTTGTAATACATTGTAACTCTGGACTGTTGGTTTGAGGATTTGGTGTCATGCAGGAACTTGGCAGATCCTCCCACCTCCACCAGCCCTCCCCAAGAAGCTGGCCTTCAGGGAAGCACTTACATCCAGGAGACTGGACTTACTAGAGAGAGAGTCTGAGCTACTGAACTTCAGATCTGTCATGGGCTTTGAACGACTGTCCAAATCTTCACTCAGTGACTTCTTATCCCACAGAGTAACTGAAATGAGAAATGAGAAATGGCTTTAAGGGTTATGTATGAGGAAGTGATGTACTGTTGAAGAAACATGCAGGTTTTATAATGTTGTTACACAAGGACTGGTAATTACTGATGCAGCATTTAGTGAAGTGAGGACAACAAACTTTTATGTATGTATGTATTTATTTCTTAATGTTCATAAAGCACCTGGAATAAAGGTATCCTTGCGACAGTCATACAGCATACCAGGAAACAGAGGTCTTCCTAGAGCTGCCACTTCAATGGGCTGTGATGCCAGGGCTGCAGTAAATGACAAATAAAAGGTCATATTTATAATATATCTATAAACAAAATTACATCTGATGATAATACTGTTTAATTCTTTCACTGCCAGTGTTTCTGAAAAGTTGACAGCCACCACCAGCATATTTGATCATTTTCCCAAAAGATTCATATGTAAATAAAAGAAAAAAGTAATTGTTCTGTATATTGTTTTTTATTCACTTATTTTTACATGAAACATTCTTTTATACAATAATTTTTTCATCATGTAAATTAAATGTTTTTACATAAAAATAAATCTTTTCTATACATTACTTAAAGTATTTTTTACAACTACACTGAACAATATTATAAACGCAACACACTTGTTTTTGCCCCCATTTTTCATGAGTTGAACTCAAAGATCTCAGACTTTTTCCTATGTACACAAAAGGCCTATTTATGTCAAATATTGTTCACAAATCTGTCTAAGGCTGCGTTCCACTCCAGTTTTAGACACGCACTCGCAAACTTCCCTACACACTTCCCCTCAGGGGAATCCCTGCCGCCATTTTGAAGTGCGTTCCACTTCGTGAAGTGGACGAGGGAAGTTTACATGGACAGACCCTCGCTCCCTCGATTTTAACCGAGGGAGCGAGTCTACTTCACATGTACACTTCAGGCAGCTCCATAACCCACAATGCAACACGATTATGACGTCACCGCATATCGCGTTTAATTTACCCTACCACAAACAATTCTATGATATATTAATTATTTTTTTAAACATTTAAAACACACATATATACATATAGAATGCTGTATTAAACAAATTTGTAAGAGGAAAAAATAAATAATAAATCAGCTCCATTGCGGATTCCAAGTAATCAAGGGCTTAGGACGTTCCAGTTCAGCCCATTGCAAAGGTTCCGCCAGAAGTGAGCACTCGTGCAACGTAAGCAATGACGTACATCCGAGTCAACGAGACCGAGGGAAGTTAGCGAGGGAAGGGCATTTAAAAACCGAACTGGAACGCAGCCCAAATCTGTGTTAGTGAGCACTTCTACTTTACAGAGATAATCCATCCACCTCACAGGTGACAGCATGATTATTGCACAGGTGTGCCTCAGGCTGGCCACAATAAAAGGCCACTCTAAAATGTGCAGTTTTATCACACAGCACAATACCACAGATGTCGCAAGTTTTGAGGGAGTGTGCAATTGGCATGCTTACTGTGGGAATGTCCACCAGAGCTGTTAACCGTGAATTGAATGTTCATTTCTCTACCATAAGGCATTTCCAAAGGCATATCAGAGAATCTGGCAGTACATCCAACCAGCCTCACAACCGCAGACCACGTGTAACCACACCAGCCCAGGACCTCCACATCCAGCATCTTCACCTCCAAGATCGTCTGAGACCAGCCACCGGGACAGCTGCTGCAACAATCATTTTGCATAACCAAAGAATTTCTGCACAAACTGACAGAAACCTTCTCAGGGAAGCTCATCTGTATGCTCGTCGTCCTCATCAGGGTCTCGACCTGACTGAAGTTCGTCTTCGTAACTGACTTGAGTGGGCAAATGCTCACATTCGATGGCATCTGGCACTTTGGAGAAGTGCTCTCTTCACGGATGAATCCCGGATTTCACTGCACAGGGCAGATTGCAGACAGCATATATGGCGTCGTGTGGGTGAGCGGTTTGCTTATGGCATTGTTATGGATGGAGTAGCCCATGGTGGCGGTGGTGTTATGGTATGGACAGGCATATGTTATGGACAATGAACACAGGTGCATTTTACACCTGTGCAATAATCATGCTGTCTAATTAGCATCTTGATATGCCACACCTGTGAGGTGGATGGATTATCTCGGCAAAGGAGAAGTGCTCTAGTTAAGCTTAATAGCTGCCCTGTCTGGTACTCTGTTCTATTTTGCTCCTAGAACTTTAGTGGCCACCAGCTGACACCATGTGCGAAGGGTAGGCTTTAGGGGCCTCTTCTGGGTGCATGCTGGCTTTTTGTCTCTAAGTTTTATTTTACTGTAGCAGTGAAAGGATCCTGTGTCGCTGGTTGGGCTGGCTAATGACCTCCCTTTGTGGTCGGTCTGTCTGGCCTGGACCTCGATAGCACTGCAACGAGCTGATGCCACATGTCTGCGGAGGTTATAGGCCCATGGGGCCTTCTTTAGCGCGTGATGGCGTTTGTTGTACTCCTCTTGTTTAAAGAGTAGAAAGGTGCTTTTACCGAGTACACTGCTCGTCGGATTGTGTTGGGCGGGCTGTTTTGTGGGCACTCACAGCTACCTAATTATTTGGTTGGTCATGCGCTCAGCATGCTTTGTTTTCGGTTGAATAGCCTTATGGGCCATCCTGAATACATTGAAATAACTCTTAGTTATGTTGTAGGCCCTTCTGGTCGGCCTCCATGACTATGTGCCTACAGTATGGTCCGTCCGTTAGGTAGAGCTTCGTACTTCCCATTGGGTTGACTGTGTAATTGTGCTTACCTCCCTAAGCTGGTCATTGGTTGTAGACTTCTGTGAAGTCTCCCGTTCAGACTTGTCCCAGGCTGGTTTGTGCTTTGTCTAGCGCACAGCCTCCTCAGTGCTTTTATTGGAAGCTGAGTAGATCCTAGGATGAGTGGTTTTACTCCCCTCAATACGAGGATTTATAGCGCTCAGCTGAGTTCTGCTCTCCAGGATGCCCATCTCTGCGTGTGGGTTTGAGTTGCTTACTGTCTTTTCGCAGTCGCTCTTATCTGCTCTCCTCTTTTGGAGTTTGCGCCTTGGAGATTCTGTATATCAGACAAGGTTGGCTCAGACTGTGTTTGGCTTTCGCTAGATTAGTATGGCCTCCTTTGTGGCGTAGAGGGTGATTTGTCCCCTCTAGTGACTGGCCGGGATTCCTTTTTGGTCTCCTGGCCACATTCCCTTTAAGGGACCACTTGCTTCGGGTTGTTGGTCACAGATGCCTTGAGCAGCCTCGGCAGGCCTTTCACGGAAGGCCTCTTTTAGGCTCAGGGAATGCTGTCACTGACAGCCTTGGAGATGTTGCTCCTGGTTCTTCCCTGGAATTGCCGGACGTTTGTCCAGACATTTTGGGCATTCACTCTCCTTTAGCATGGCGGCGTTGGTATATCGTTCCCCATAGAGCAGTCAGCGCAGAGTTGAAGTTCCCTTTCGAAAGGGAACGTCTCAGGTTACGCATGTAACCATGGTTCCCTGAGAACAGGGAACGAGACTCTGCGCTGACTGCGCTATGGGGAACCGTCACTCATGACAGGTGTTCGAAATGCCAAGAATCACACAACTCCAATCCTATTGGCCGGTGACAGCCTATGACGTCGAACGGCGCGAACCGTGATGTATAAAGGGAGCACCTGAGGAAGCAGTCAACACCTTCTCGTCTTTGAGGGACTATTCAGCAGGCATCCCAAAGCATGGCAGAGAAGCGCAGAGTCTCGTTCCCTGTTCTCAGGGAACCATGGTTACATGCGTAACCTGAGACATTTTTTAGTATTATAACTGGATGGTTGCCCGAGTGTCATAAACCAAAATAACGCATGGTAGAGGAATTATTTTTATTTAGAACATAAAGGGTTTAAAAAGGGAAAATGTTTTAATGATTTTAATTTTAATCCTGAATGCTTTATTTCTTTTAAAATGTTTTGGGTATGTGACTTTTCCTTTGTATTGCACATATTTCTTTTCAGTAATGGATTGTGTTTTCCCTTACAGGGATGCACGATTACCGTTTATTTTAGGTTGAATTATTGTTGAGATTGTGGTTTTTTTTGTTTTGTTTTTTTTGGGTTGGATGTTGGACCAGAGTTGGCCAAGGGAGAACTGAGGTCACACCAAAGACAAAAAAAGGGACTAAGTAGATCATAGTCATTTAACAGTGTTGACTTATTTGTTCTATTTGCATTACCCACTGTTATTATTAGGTGCCAAGCACCGAAGGTGCGGAGGCACCTATTGTATCCGTTGGCGTTCTTTTTATTATTCTTCTTCTGTTTCTTCTTCTTCTTCCGCTCTTGAAGTCTATGGCAGCCCATAGAACCGCTTGCGGGAAAGTTGTGAAATTTGGCACACAGTTAGAGGACAGTCTGACCTTTGTCCACAGCAAACTTGGAGTCTCTAACTCAATCCCTCTAGCGCCACCAGCTGTCCAAAGTTGCACTTATGTTAGCCCATAAGGGCTAGAAACAAAATTCTTTTTTCCTCTGATTCCTTGGGTCAAGACGAATCGAATGCACCCTATGACGTCATTTTCCGTCATGAAAATTTTTCAGCCATTTTGAATTTTCTGAAAAACATACTTTTTCGAACTCCTCCTAGGCCGTTACTCAGATTTTCACGAAAATTGAACCAGATCATCTTCAGACCATGCCGACAAAAAGTTATGGAATTCAAGTTGATTCCTCAAACCGTTTTCGAAAAACACGCAAACGAATTGTACGTAGTGCTTGCGAAAATAGACAAAAGGCTGTATCTTTATCGTATTCAGACCAAACTTGGTACATGTTATCACAAGCATGAATTGAGGCAACATGCAGCGTATCGGCGCAGTGCCACCTAGTGGTGCGGAGATATGAAAAATGGATATTTTTGCTTATAACTTCTGATGGGTTTGTCCAAAAATCACAAATTTGGACTCGTTGGATTCGGGGCATCATGTTGAGTGGAATGATACCCAATTTTCCCATATCAGACATTTTGGCTGTCGGCCATTTTGAATTTTGTGCTAAAATGCTGTATTTTACGAACGCATTGGCGTATCTTTACAAAACTTGGTATGGGTCATCAGCACAATGCCCTGAAGGAGCCCAAGAAGTTTCGGACCAGCGCCACCTTGTGGTCAAAAGTTATAAATTTTTTTACAAAAATGCTAATAACTTTTGTCTATATTAACCGATTGTAATGAAACTGGTCTCAGTAGATTTCTTTGGGTCATGCTGAGAACATTGATATCAAATTTGCCATAGTTAGCTGAACTTCCTGTCCGCTGTATTGTTTTTCTTTAAAAACCTACTTTTTCGAACTCCTCCTAGACCGTTGCTCCGATTTTCACCAAAATTGAACCGTATCATCTTCAGACCATGCTGACAAAAAGTTATGGATTTCAAGTCGATAAGTCAAACCATTTTCGTATACCAGAGCAAACAATTTGAGGCATGATGCAAAAATTACTCTTGAAGCTGTATCTCTGCAATGCTTTGACATATTCAGACCAAACTTGGTACGTGTCATCACAAGCATGACCTGAGGCATTATAAAGTGTTTCGGCGCAGCGCCACCTACTGGAGTGGAGATATGAAAAATGGTTATTTTTGCTTATAACTTCTGATGGGTTTGACCAAAATTCATGAATTTGGTATGGGTCATCAGGACAATGCCCTGAAGGAGCCTGAGAAGTTTCGGACCAGCGCCACCTTGTGGTCAAAAGTTATAACAAAATTGACAAAAATCCTAATAACTTTTTTTTTTCTAATTGCTCACTGCTGCTGTTGGTCTGATGCTCCCAGCCATGTTGGCTGGCTTCTTGTGCCGTTTTTGTGCTTGGCCTCGTAATTGCTGCTTGCAGCTATATTTGTTTTTTGTTGTTGTTGTGGTGGTGGCTGCGGGGTTGTCTTCACTGGTAGATAGCAGTGATGTGGTGGTTTGGTCACTTTATTATTCTTTCCTTCTAGGTCTGTAGTGTGATTTGCAGTGGGAGCACGTTTGTCTGTATGCCACTTCTGTCTTCACAACCTAGGTAACCTGTGGCCATCTGTGGGTTTTGTTTATTTTTTTATTTATTTTTTCTTTGTGGATAATTGCATTGAAGGTCTGTTGCATCCTGTTAATGTTTTTTTTTTTTTCCGTAATTATATTATTTTCTTTTGAATAAAAATGTTTGTTTATTGAAGCTTCACTACCACCTTCTGCCTGATCATTTTCCCCTTTTTGGGTCATGATGTCACAGATGGAAATGACATACAGTGAGTCTCAAACACATTGTTTCCTCCTTCTTATGTAAATCTCATTTGTTTAAAAGACCTCCGAAGAACTGGCGAATCTCAACATAACACCGACTGTTACGTAACAGTCAGGATCATTTATATGTATGCCACCAATATTTGCATATGCCAGCTCATGTTCAAGGCATTAGACAAGGGCAGCCAGTATTAACGCCTGGATGTGCACAGCCGAATCATCAGACTAGGTAAGCATGCAAGAACAACAGCGAAAAATGGCAGATGGAGCAATAATAACTGACATGATCCATGATATCATGATATTTTTAGTGATATTTGTAAATTGTCTTTCTAAATGTTTCGTTAGCATTTTACTAATGTACTGTTAAATGTCGTTAAAGTTACCATTGTTTCTTACTGTATTCACGGAGACAAGAGCCATCACTATTTTCATTATTAAACACTTGCAGTCTGTATAATTCATAAACACAACTTCATTCTTCATAAATCTCTCCAACAGTGTGTAATGTTAGCTTTAGCCCATTAGCCACAGAGCACTATCAAACTCATTCAGAATCAAATGTAAACATCCAAATAAATACTATACTCACATGATCTGATATGCTGCATGACGAACACTTTGTAAAGATCCATTTTGAGGGTTATATTAGCTGTGTGAACTTTGTTTATGCAATGTATTATAGAGTCGAGAGCGGGGAGCGCGAGCATTTAAAGGGGAAGCACACTAAATCGGCGCATATTTAATGATGCCCCAAAATAGGCAGTTACAAAAATGAATACAAAAAAATCTATGGGGTATTTTGAGCTGAAACTTCACAGACACATTCAGGGGACACCTTTGATTTATAGTGTCGATGACAGCGACAGCGTGGACACCAGCAGCCCGCGTGACCGGGGTTCAATTCCAGCCCGTACTGGTTCCTGCATTTAATACATATACATCTGTTCCCATTGTCTCACTGATGTTCACTGGATCAGTAAGTTACTGGTATACTGGGGCTGTCTGTAAAAGGCATATTCTAAAGCTGTAACTTTATTTATAAAGATTACTTTATTGTAGCCTATTTGAAGCACACTATAATGATGCCATAAGCACACTACAAGTTCATTTGGAATGCCATTGCAATGTGTTTTAAAATCACTACAAATTTATCAGTATAATATTAATGTATGTTCAACACTCTATGTAATTGAATTGCAATTCTAATGTCACCAAAATACATATAAAGTTTATGCTGAGTGAATTCTGCATTTCAAAACTTAAATAAAAGTGCATATTTAAAGTGTATACTTGGAATAGTTCCACTTTAGCACAAACAAGTATATTCAATACAACTTTAGTTGAACTTCAGCACTGCTTTTTGACAACTAAAATGCATTTAGTACAAAATTAGTTGTTCCAATTTAACAAACTTTAAGTATACCAATTTATAGCATGCCACAAATACATTTAGTCATACTAAAGTACATACGAATAAATTGTGCTTAAGTAGGCTACTTTTTCACTAGGGTAGACTCACCTTGTTTTTCCTTTTTGATTTCCTCAATCTGAGCTTCACGCTTAGGAAGTCTGATTTCCAGATCTTGTAGTTGCTTCAGTACATCTGTGCATTTCAAAGGACAAGTCAATTCTGAGGCGGCAGGTTCTGTCGCAAATACAAGACATTTGTACAGAAGCAGAAGAACTGCTACTCTTAACTTCATTCTTAATGTTTTAGCTAAAGCGTGTTGGAGATGTGTGTGCTGTATCTGTATGTTCAGAGTGTTACAAATCAAATGCTTTTATTCCATAATCTTCAGTAATGCACACAATTTAGCCAATGACAGACAGAATAGCCAACAGCATATGACTGTTTCTCAAAAAATACCGTTGTGCTGGCTTAATGTTTTACAAATGTATGCAATGTTGACAGATTAAAGTTGTGTTTTCTTTTGCAGCTTTGATCTTCAAAACACTGTGCTGTTATTAAGCCCAAAGTTCAAAGTTCAAACTATCCAGTACTAGACATGCATTCCTCTATGTCTGCAACATGTTTTTTTCTGCATTCACTGTAGTTTGGATTGTGAGAGCCGCACAGTGATGAAACGCGGCTGTTTGAGATCCCGCTGTGCTTATTCCATTAATTCATGTATCATATCGTACAAGGTATAAATAAATTAAATATACATATCAAATACTAAAACATGTGTATGATGTAGTATTTTAGTTGATTTACTCTTGCCAAGCTCTGATTTCTGAGACACACAGAGGAAACAGCAACGCAGCTATTTAATTTGTGCTCAATTCATTCAAAGAGTTTACGCTCATTCATTATTGCAGTGACCCTACAGGTTTGTACTGTGCTTTCCCCTCGCTCTCCTGAAATCCGGCAAACATGATGTAACGAATCACAGAATTTATTAATTAGCTCAAATTATGGATGAAATATATATATATATATATATATATATATATATATATATATATATATATATATATATATATATATATATATTGTGTACTGAATCAGGCACTCCAAGGATTGCGACCATATGTGACCTAATGAAACTGGAGGGCTACTCAGTGCACTACTGGTCTCACATCACACAGTGTCATATGGCTTATAAGCTTCAATTCGAGCCTTCCCCAGAAATGGACTAAGTTGCCTATTCTTTCTCTTTCTTTCTTTCTTTCTTTCTTTCTTTCTATGGGATTAATATCCTGCCATGATTCAAAACTGAAAATAAAGTTCTGAAAGGTTGAAACTAAGTGTTTGAAAACTCAAAATCTTACAAAAAAAAGTTTTGCAAGATCGAAAAATAAGATTTGCAAGCTTGAAAAATGTAAAAAAAAATAAAAAATATCTCTGCAAACATTATGTTGTTTTTGAGATTTCCTTCTTCAGAACTGCAAAAATTTTTTACGATGTTGCACAAAGAAGTTTTCAGAGTTTCAAATTTGTCAGTGTTCTCCCACTGTATAGTTTGTTTTCCAGATTTGAAACCTTGTAAATGGTGATCTGAAAACTGGTGTGCGAATGTGTGAAAAAAAGTTTTGAAACTCTGAAAACAGAGTTTTGCAGGCTTGCAATGTGGTAAAAAAAAATAAAATCTCTGCAAACATATGCTGCGTTCCAATTCGCCTACTTATACTACGCCCTAAAAGTATGTACTCTTTCTGTGAACAAAAAGTACTTACTTTTGAGTGTGTAGCAAAAGAGTAAACAAGCTTTGGGACATACTAACACGTCATACAATCGCGTCTTTTCTCTCTGTCGCATCCTGTCACCGTAAACTGGCCTTTCAATCATCTTACATCCTCCACATCATTTAGTTAATTTCCTACCGTATCGGAGAGAAATGCAGCACGTTGATCTGCAGTCGCGGGTCTTTCATGTGGAGAACTCTCCTCATATTAATGCATAATGATGCATTTAAAAGTTAATGGCCATTCGGATCTTTATAAAAGTCCACATTGGTATTTGCAGATGAAAAATAACACGGGTAACATTAAATATATATTTTCTATCAGGTTAAACTGATTTCAAGTCATGTCGGAAAGATCGTATTTACGAGCAGAACCGACATGAACGCCACCACAACGTCGTAAATACCAGTGGGAAGCTCGTAATTTTCTTTAAGCTCCGATCTGTACGAGTTGGGGACGTGTCAGTCAGAAACATAGCGAAATACCACAATACTTACAGGTATTTAGCAGTGACATTGTCAGGCTTTTCTATTTACAACGAAGTAAGCTGATTCCCAGCAAAAATACGATAGCATCACAATATAAAAATGTAATATGTAACAATAAATTTTACAATGGCTTCATAAATTAATTAAAAACATAAAAAAGCAACATACAACAAATGCACATTATTTGCTCTACATTTTCTAGAAGCAGAAGTGTTGTTATTTTGTGTAATTAATTTAGAGAAGGCACACTGCCATCTTACTCCGACGAAAGTGACTTGAACGCACCCACCGTCGTACACACGACTTCCCACCTCGTACATACGAACTTCCCAGGAAGACTTGAACGCACCATTAGTCACTCAAACCTCTCAGCGTCGATCGCGCGTATCCGCCATGTTTTGTAGTTTTTTAACACTTTTCACTCGTGTTTGTAGTTCTGAACTGAATCCTCGTCCAACGCGCAATGGGTTGTGGGCAATATTAGCCTTTATAGTGTGCACGGATCCACACTTTGAAAATCTACCGGAAATAGTAGACCATCCGGGGACTTTTGGCATACTCTTTTCAACATACTATGCTTTGGGACACACTTATTTTAATCTCACATACTATTTAGGATGGATAGTATGGACATTGGAACGCAGGGATAATTTTGTTTTTGAGTTTTCCTTCTTCAGAAGTGCAACACTCATTTTTTACGGTGTTGTGCAATCATTTTTTCAGAGTTTCGAATTTGTCACTGTTCTCCCAGTGTATTACACTGCGTTCCAAATTATTATGCAAGAGACAAATCAGTAAGATTTCTGTACAATAAACATTCAGATTTTAGTTTTTCTAAGAAAATGTTTGTTCGTTTATTTATCCATGTCTTTTTAGATAACTGGTATCAATCTCAGACAAAATAATTTGCCAGATCTATGGAAACCCTACTTAGAGGTCGTTCCACATTATTAAGCAAGTCACAGTTCTCATGCAATATGAGGAGGAAGAAAGATCTTTCTGAAGATGAAAAGCATGAAATGGTGCAATGTTGTGCAAAAGGCATGAAAACAACTAATATTGTGTGAAACTGAATGGAGATTATCGAATTATCATAAGATTTGTTAGTGATTTAGAGCACAGCAGAACTCGGTCAGATAAAGGCTTATTAATGAAAGTTCCTGTCAAAAAAAATGAATTGTATTAAAAGGGCAGCTATAAAAAAGCCAGTGTTGAGCAGCAAACAGGTATTTGAAGCTGCTGGTGTCTCTGGAGTCTCAAGAAGCTCTCCATGCAGGCTGGCTGTTGTGCGTAAAGATGCATTTCAGCCACTCCAAACCAAACCTCACAAAGAGAAACATTTACAGTGGGTGTAGAAATACATGAAGACTCATTTTTAAATAGTTTTATTCACTGACTAATGCCGTACTACAGTGGATGGTCTAAATGGATGCATTTCTGGATGGTTGGTGAATGGCTACCATGTTCCAACAAGACTGTGACGTCAACAAGGAGCTGGTGGGTGATTATATGGGCTGGAATACTGGGAAGTGAGATGGAGGGTATTAAAATGACTTTTGCAAGAGATGTGGAGTTCATAACTGGCCATTTTCAGCTATGGTATAAAAAGGAGGATAGTGCATAATACAATGCACTATTGTACAATGCACTATGCACTATCCCATGCTGCAAAAAAACACCACAGCAATAAAACTGTTTGAAAATGTATTTCTACACCCACTGTAAATGTTTCTCTTTGTGAGGTTTGGTTTGGAGTGGCTGAAATGCTTCTTTACGCACAACTGCCACAACCTGCATGGAGAGCTTCTTGAGACTCCAGAGACACCAGCAGCTTCAAATACCTGTTTGCTGCTCAACACTGGCTTTTTTATAGCTGCCCTTTTTAATACAATTCATTTTTTTGATAGGAACTTTCATTAATAAGCCTTTATCTGACTGAGTTCTGCTGTGCTCTAAATCACTCACAAATCTTATGATAATTCAATAATCTCCATTCAGTTTCACACAATATTAGTTGTTTTCATGCCTTTTGCACAACATTGCACCATTTCATGCTTTTCATCTTCAGAAAGATCTTTCTTCCTCCTCATATTGCATGAGAACTGTGACTTGCTTAATAATGTGGAACAACCTCTAAGTAGGGTTTCCATAGATCTGGCAAATTATTTTGTCTGAGATTGATACCAGTTATCTAAAAAGACATGGATAAATAAACGAACAAACATTTTCTTAGAATCTGAATATTTATTGTACTGAAATCTTACTGATATGTCAATTGCATAATAATTTGGAACGCAGTGTAGTTTGTTTTATCAGTTGTTATCCATGGTTACTGAAGCCCTTGCCCAAGTTGGTCCTTTTAAAGATTATTTGTTAAATATGACAAATAATTGTGTCTGATTTATCTGTCGTTACAGTTGACATAATTTTTAGTTCTTAGTTCACCACACTAAAGTACCACATCAATCAGCACTTAAAAATTAGTCTTAGACTTTACTGAAATTTGTTTTTATCTTCTTTATCTTTCTTTAGTCTCTTACTCTTAGAAAAATCCTACTTTTTACTAAGAATTCTTTGACACTTAAGTCAAAGCTTAAGACTGTTCTTCAGAGGCACAGGTCTTTTTGATATGGGATGCTCTTCTCACACTGAAGACATGGGAACTCTCTGGTGTGATCTACATGATTCTCATAGTTTTCCTGTCTGTGAAAATCTTTCCAAGTAGTGTCAAGTATTTAAAGGTGCCCTTGATTCAAAAATTGAATTTATCTCGGCATAGTTAAATAACAAGAGTTCAGTACATGGAAATGACATACAGTGAGTCTCAAACTCCAATGTTTCCTCCTTCTTATATAAATCTCATTTGTTTAAAAGACCTCCGAAGAACAGGCGAATCTCAACATAACACCGACTGTTACGTAACTTGTGTTTTTACTTGTGTCAACGCATTTTGTATTTTCAGCAATGGCTTAATCAATACACATTTTTTATTATACATTGTTGTCAGATTTCTACCTTGCTAGACATTTATTTCCTGTCTTCATTTTTATCAGTTACACACAACAATGCTTCTATCCCCCAGAACCCATGTTCACAGGGGCGGAGCCAGAGGGGTGGCTTGGGGTGGCCCACGCCACCCCTGAGATTCGATTGGCCACCCCAGGTGCCACCCCAAAATCCTACTCTACGATTGGCTATTAACGTGGTCAAAGGCGGAACCTTTGTTGACGCACTTTGCTGCCTTTAAATCAGCGCGGGAGCTTGGACAGTCAGACACCAGAACTCAGAAATGTAAGTAGCAAGTGTTTGATATAAGCTAACCAACGATACATGGCTTATTGTTTTTTAGCATGTGAGTTTACAGTGCTAGCACGCAAAGATATCTATTTACCTATCACATCTGCCTTGATATCTAATCGCACACACAGCCCAGTATCACGTCTGTTGAATCACGTCATGTAGGCTAATTTATCTACTGTAAGTTACCTGCCTATTCTGCCTACTCAGTCGACATTTGCTAGGTCATTAACTGTTAACTGTAGGCTACTTTTGTAAAAAGCATTTAAAGATTCATCATTAGCAGATTAGCAGACGCAATTTTGTGCAAAAAAACGTAGCCTACATTACATTTTAACCAAATTAAACACGCTAAAAATTACAATATCGATACTAAGGTGAGTTTTTTATTAACCGGTGATTTTGTTTATATAACAATAAATTGAATGCATAAAATATGCATTGGATTGGACAAATAACCTATGTAAGTGAATAATTTGTAGTAAAAGTATTTTCCTGCTCATCTGAACACGCAAATGCTGCAAGTCAGAACCAATCGATCACAGAACGTTCGCTCACTGCCGACACTACATTCAAACAGGGCTGCGTTTAGTATCGTAAGAAACCATTGATGCTTTTGTGAAACGCAGCCCAGAACAATGCTTAACAGAACACAGAAAAATATAATATTATTATTAGTTATTTCACAATAAACAAAATGAAATAGCCTACATAGTTTGTGCAATTAGTCTACATTTATTTAAAATGAACGTTAAAAGTTCATATTGATGTTCTGTCAGAATACAAATGTTTCATTTAATGGGTGCAACAGGCCGTCAATGGCAGTCCCTTATGAAAATGAACCATTACTACAGTGACCATAGTTCAGCTAGGCATATAGTAGGCTTATTTGTAGATTTTCCATACCAAGTAAACATTTTAACCATGTGTAAACAAAAATATAATCTAATATAATGTTAAGTGTTAAGTATAATCTTCAATATAATGTTAAATGGGTATCATAACCCAATTTACTATTAGTAATTCAATAATTGAATACATGTTACAATCTTTAAGTTCATATTAGAGGTATCGTATCGGTATCGGCGATATTGGCCTTGAAAGTATCGGTATCGTATCGAAAACAAAATAAGTGGTATCGCCCATCCCTAGTATGGTGTTCGATGCATGATTTTATGATGCCACCCTTGAATTAATCAGTGCTCCACTAAGGCCACCCCTGTTAAAAAAGTCTAGAATCGCCACTGCATGTTCACCAACACACATAATGCAACATTTGTCACCTTTACAGGATGTGGTATACATTTCACTCGAGCTCACAGCATGTGTTTTTGTCTCACTTATGAAAACTTCATAGACCCCAGAGATTCTTCAAGTTTAGCAATTTTCTGATTTTTATTATATCTTTTAAAATTTCTCTTGACAGTTTCCACAGTGACAACTTCTAAAAGACTTATTTCAAGTGGATTCTCAAGTGGACCTTAAAGTTACCTTTTAATCTGAAACTCTTACCACACTTATCACAAACGAATGGCTTCTCTTCGGTATGAATATTCATGTGGTTATAAAGGGTAAATCTATGTGTGAAACTCTTTTCACACTGACCACATGTGTATGGCTTCTCTCCAGTGTGAATATTCATGTGGGCTGTAAGACTTCCTTTTTGACTGAAACTCTTTCCACATTGTTGGCAGGTGTAAGGCTTTCTCCAGTGTGAACTCTAATGTGGACTTTAAGACTTCCTTTATGACTGAAACTCTTTCCACACTGTTGGCAGGTGTATGGCTTCTCTCCAGTGTGAATTCTCATGTGGTCTGTAAGGTTTCCTTTTTGACTGAAACTCTGTCCACATTGTTTACAGTTGTAAGGCTTTTCTCCAGTATGAATCCTCATGTGGACTGTAAGGTAGTCTTCACGTGTGAAACTCTTTCCGCACTGTTGGCAGGTGAAATAACTTTTAGTTCCTGTCTTTTGAGCTCTTTTTCCTGAGGAAGACTTTTTAGCCTGTGTTGCTCTTTCCCCAGTCATGAAATGATTATGTTTATCATAATGTTTTTTTCTCTTCTTCCCTTTCATTAAGTTCATGACTCGCCTCTTTCAGTGTCATCAGGTCTAGGGCAAAAACAGACATAAAACAATTTAGACATTTAAAGCATCAAAACCAGCAACATGTATGATCTATACCAGGGGTGTCCAAACCTGCTCCTGGAGAGCTACAATCCTACAGATTTCAGCTCCAACCCCAATCAAGCACACCTGAACCAGATAATCAGGGTGTTCAGGGTTGCTTGATAATTACAGACAGGAGTGTTGAAGCAGGATTGAAACTGAGGTCTGCAGGACGGAAGCTCTCCAGGAGCAGGGTTGGACACCCCTGATCTACACCCTACCCTATGGATCAGGGATGGGCAGCTTTGGTCCTTGAGGACCACCGTCTTACAGAGACTTGGGGTTAAATTTTGCATGTGTGTTTGATCAGGGATGGAGCTAAACTCTTCAGAATAGCGTCCCTCCAGGATCCGAGTTGGCCATCCCGTCTAAAGATCTTTTACTCAATACACCAGTGGTTTTCAAACCTGGTCCAAAGGGACCCACGAATGTACATTCTGTATCTCTTCTGTATTTTTCACATCTGGTTAAGATCATCAGCTTGTTAAACGTAGCTTGTTGACATTGATGGAGGAATTTGCAGCTTTAAATCGCAAACTACTATTCCTGTTGAGAACTGGACCCGTTATAACCCTAAATATAGTTTAATTCATTGAACATTGTACTGTTCTATTAGTTATAGAAGATATTTGTTGTTGTAATTATGTCAGACAAGCACACACACATAAGTAGTAACCATTCTGTACTCTGGCAGGGTTAGCAATCTCACTACATCCGTACCGAGCCTAATCCTAATCCAACCGTGCCTCTTCAAGCGGCCCAGGGAACAGTTCTGAGCAATCACATGAGTCAAACGAATCAGACTCAGGGGGTCAAAAGTGCTTGGCCCATTTTCGATCACCTAGTGCAAGTACACCCTTAATTTCTTATAAATGACAGAAAATCTCAAAATGTGTCTTATAGTCTGTTTTCACTGGTATACGGTAGGGGTGCTCATCTAAAACAGTATAAAACCTGCAGATCAAAACACAGATGAAGTAGCAGAAACAAGTGATAAAAGCTTTAATCAATTACATGCAAACTAACACAATCATCAACCATTAATCAACACTAAAATCAAAGCTTTTTAATGTTACTGAATGAAATATAGAGCACATGAAGAGGTGTAAGATAATATGTAAGGTTTCAAAAGTAGAAAATGCAAGATTTGGGGGGGGGGGGGGGGTTGATAGATGTGATCTATGAATCTGATCCAGACAAGGTCTTTATTAAAAAAAAAAAAAAATTTAAAAAAAGCTTGATTTTCTCAGTTATTTTTTCAAAATGTTGCTTTTTAAATAATAATAATAATAATAATAATAATAATGACACATTACTGCATTAAAGTGTTATTAAAAAAATTGCATAAAGGTAGAATAAAATGTTTGTTTTGTTTTGATTCTTTTATCAAAAGCAGAGGCTGTAGTATTTTTCTTGACATATTTCATGTTTAGATATTCATACAAAATCGTCATTAAAGTTTTGTGAAAATCATAAAATGCTGGTGGTGGCTGGCAACTTTTTTTGAAAAAAAAAAAAAAAATGCTTATGAGGTGTGCTTTCCTCAGCACACAATTTACACTTTTACCTGTAAAAGTTTGAAAATCCTGCAAGTGTGCATTTTCTGACAACAGGATCCATTAAACTTCACAGACTTCAATGATATTGCCAAAAGTTTTGGGACACCTGCCTTTGTGTGCACATGAAATTTAATGTCATCCCATTCTTAACCCTCAGGAGTCTGAGGCTGATTTGGGGCCTGGAGAAGTTTTGACATGCCCTGACATGTGTGCTTTTTTCAGTTGTTCATAAACAAATTAATGACACAAGTGTCATTACACTGTATTCAGCACAAACTAGGCTACAATAATATGTGAGGAACATGTATGTGCATGTTTGTGTTTTTGAAGGAATATCGTTTATGCGTGGTTATTGAAAAAACAAAAAACTTAAGTCACTGAAATAAGCCCAAAAAAAGTATATTAAATCTGTGTTTACAATACTTTAGGGTATTGGAGGTTGTAGAGTAGAGTTTTTGCTTCAAAATTATGTAAAAATTATGCTGCTTACTCCTTCATATAAAACAATATATTGATTTAGTTTTTGTAAGACACGTTTTGCCAAGAAACACAGTATGCGTGGAGGCGTGAATCACCATGAATAATGGGTCATTCTCACCTGAGAAGACAAAAGAATTGCATAGTAATGACCTGAAATGACTTGCATATTAATGAGGCATTTCAGTCAGGTAGGCTGTGAAAAAAACTTCTGTGATGTCTCAAGCTCATCATAGTATATGAAACATACAGAAAAATATTATTACAATATAAAATAATGGTTTTATATTATACTTTAAAATATAATGTATTTCTGTGATGCAAAGAGTCTGAATATAGGCTTTTAGTTTAAAAGCATGCACATTTGGAGAAATATTGGATTCTCATATGCTTATGTCAATTTTCTATACAGAGGAGTTATATTTATTTAATATTCATTGTAATCTCTATGAGCGCTGGTGTTTGCAATTCATACTGCAGCCGGAGGGCGCTCTCTGTGCATTTTTAGTCCACAAATTCATCTGAAGAAGAAGAGGCTATTCCATGAATGGAGTTTCCAATTCATACTGCAGCCGGAGGGCGCTAAAGAAACAAAAACTCATCTAAAATTCATCAATAGAAGAAAAGAAAACAGGAACTAATTGCATGTCTTCCAGAGATCGCTAACCATGGCTTTTAAATCCAGATAAACACTTTTCAAGACAATAAATACACGATTGAGACGATGTATGCATGTGTTGACTCTGAATTTGCATCTGAATAGCGCTCGCTCCGTGGCCGTGGCTGCATTAGTGGGTAATGAGCTGAATCACGGACTTCTGACATGGCTCTCTTTTCATACAGATTACATAAACACAGAAGGTTTGTTTTCGATTTGACTTACACGATTTAAAACCTGACATTTCAACGTTTTGTTAGACATAAGTCTGAATTTTTTGTGATTAGTATTAACTAAGTTACAGTTCATTTTCTGAGAACTATCAGATTGGACTTCGTTCAGAGGGAGACGAGAGATCACGCATCATTTTAGTTTTCTTTATTTTACAAAAAGCACAACATTTTGTTTTTACTCTGAGTGTATACAAATAAAAGAAGATATTCCACAGATTAAAATGGTGTATAACTCTTAATTGTATGTGCAACATTGATTGAGTATTTTGAGTCTCTTTCACACTGATAAGAAAAAAACCATGGTGGTATCGCCGGCGATACCTCAGACCTCAAGAGTGTTAATCCATAGGGTTTAATATGGAGTTGGCCCACCCTTTGCAGCTATAAAAGCTTCAGCACTTCTGGAAAGACTTTCCACAAGGTTTAGGAGTGTGTTTATAGGAATCTTTGATCATTCTTCTAGAAGCTCATTTGTGAGGTCAGGCAGTGATGCTTGGCGAGAAGGCCTGGCTCACAGTCTCCGCTCTAATTCATCCCAAAGGTATTCTGTCGGGTTGAGGTCAGGACTCTGTGCAGGCCAGTCAAGTTCCTCCACACCAAACTCACTCATCCATGTCTTTATGGACCTTGCTTTGTGCACTGGTGCGCAGTCATGTTGGAACAGGAACATCCCCAAACTGTTCCCACAAAGTTGGGAGCATGAAATTGTCCAAAATGTCTTGGTATGCTGAAGCATTAAGAGTTCCTTTCAATGGAACTAAGGGTTCAAGCCCAACCCCAGAAAAACAACCCTACACCATAATCCCCCTCCACCAAACTTTACACTTGGCACAATGCAGTCAGGCAAGACTCATACATCAGATCACCAGACAGAGAAGCGTGATTGTTCACTCCAGAGAACACGTCTCCACTGCTCTAGTGTCCAGTGACGGTGTGCTTTACACCACTGCATCCCACGCTTTGCATTGCACTTGGTGATGTAAGGCTTGGATCAGCTGCTCAGCCATGGAAACCCATTCCATGAAGCTCTCTACACACTGTTCTTGAGCTAATCTGAAGGCCACATGAAGTTTGGAGGTCTGTATTGACTCTACAGAAAGTTGGCGACTTCTGCGCACTGTGTGCCTCAGCATGCGCTGACCCGCTCTGTGATTTTACTGGGCCTACCACTTCATGGCTGAGTTGCTGTTGTTCCCAATTGCTTCCACTTTGTTATGATTCCACTAACAGTTGACCGTGGAATATTTAGTTGTGAGGAAATTACACAAATGGACTTATTGCACAGATGGCAACACTGAGCTCCTGAGAGCGACCCATTCTTTCACAAATGTTTGTAGAAGCAGTCTGCATGCCTAGTGCTTTATTTTATTCACCTGTGGCCATGGAAGTGATGGGAACACCTGAATTCAATGAATTGGAGGGGTGTCCCAATACTTTTGGCAATATAGTGTATACACCACATGACATCAGCGCATCCTTTAAGGCTATGCAGAGTTGTGGACACAGTCACTGAGCGCCACAAACAAACAGCAGCTCCTTTTACAGTTCTTCCTGAACCAAAACAATGAGCTCATGCTGTGCTCATGCCATGTCATAACCGTAATTGCAAGCTGGCAACCGGTGACTTTCTACATGGAGCCGTTTAAATTTATGGGTTTCTCTGGCAAAACTACCAATGCCCAGCAGTCAAGTACAAGTAAAAGCTCTGTAAGTTGTTTACATTAATTATTATTGTAACGTTATGTGCTTTGAGACATGAGGTAATTTAATGCCGGCTCTTGTGACGCTTTGCAGAATCTGCTCTGTTTTGAAGGAGCTGTGGCTTTGGAGACTCACTGAAGGGAGGGTGATACCGAATGATTTCAAAGCTAGCTTGCTATTTCTAGCCTCTCCGAAATTGCTTACCCTAACTTTAACAGCAGGTGTTCATCACTAATGATTAATCATAACTTAGTCATTTAATCTAATTATCTCCAATAGGGCTGCAACAACGAATCGATAAAATCGATAAAATTCTATTATTAAAAGAGTTGGCAACGAATTTCATTATCGATTCGTTGTGTCGCGCGACTATTACGCCTCTCAATGAGACGCGGAGATGTTTGAGTATAAAAACGCGCGGTTGAGCGCGAAGCAGAGCGGAGCATAAATAAATAAATAGCAGAGCGGAGGTAGAGGAAAGACCATTGGAGAGACCCGTAACGTTGTTCTGAACTGGCGCGCCGTTGGCAGGACCCCCGCAGTTTTGAAAACACAGAAATCGACCCCCACACTTTTGATACGGGCTGCTTCAATCTGTCACACTAGATCATCTTTTAGCTTTGGATATTTTCTTTCAAATGAGACCATTTTCACGTTTTTTTTTTCACGCTTTCGTTCATAAATAATCAACTGTTTTGTCGCGGATGTGAACAGGAAATGCGCTCTCGCACGAAGAAACACGCGATCTCCAAACAATCGATCATAGTGTGCTAACGTTTTAGGACAGGTCGATGGTATATAAATCATGCCCGAATGTCAATCAAGCCAAACCGTCCATTCAGAAACCGAGAATTTGACCACTAAGGATCAAACCTGATCTCTCAGGTTGACACGCGAGCTGGCTTGACTGAAGTTTTCGTGAGGATTTAAGGTTTATGGACTGTTTTGATTTTGGTAATTACATCTAGAAAGATAAAAGCATTGATGGAATCCATAAAATAGATGGATCTGAAAGCGAAACGAAAGTGATATTGCCTCGTCCAGTGAGGAGGACGCACGAGAGGAGACCTGCGCGTTTAATTGGTGTATACTGTAATACTGCATTTACAATGCTTATCAGTGGCATACACTTTGATCGCGAACGTGAAAATCCAAAAGACTATGACTAAAACTAAATCAAAATTTGCTGTCAAAATTAACACTCTGTTGTCATGTATTTATTCCGTGTTTTGTCTTATATCGTTTTTGTTTACAAATATATTATATATATATATGTTTGGCAGATGTAAAGCATACATGTGTATGTTTTAGTTATGTGTTAGTCCATTTGTTTTTTGTTTTTTATTACTTTAACAGCTCAGGGATGTTAAAAGAGCAACCTGTTTTTGCACGTTCTGAGGATTTTTTTGCACTGTGAATTTGCACTGTCATTTCTGTTTTTGAATAAAAGGTTGGAAATTAATGTTTTTTTCCCTCCTATTCATTGATTAATCATAAAAATAATCGACAGATTAATCGATTATTGAAATAATCGTTAGTTGCAGCCCTAATCTCCAACACCATTTCAGTAAAAATGTTTTTTTTTAAAAAAAGACCTATATTAACCCCATGTTTTCAGAATTCCAGTCATGATGCAGCCATGCATCACTATATTTTAGATCAAAATCATACATGCATTTACCACATTTAACTTGAGTATGACATTAATATATAAAAAAACAGAGCAAACCAAGTATTCACCCCTATTAGAACTTGTCGCGTCCTGTTACTGATCAAAGGGTGGGTCTGTACGCACATGTATGCACTGTATACACTAGTTTGTTTCTAAATATATTCAAAAATATTATTTCACATCAAAGCAAGACACAATATGGGACAATATATTTTGTTACAGTTTAAACTGTATATACAAACATTACTACAGTATGCTAAAGTAATTTTTGTAGAATTTCAACCATTTTTGTTGATGATCTGTTCTTATTTATATGTAAAATGCAAGGTTTAAATCATAATATTTTTTATCTAATGTATAAATCATCAAATACATTATATATTTTAATCCTTATATTCCATTAAGGAGGGGTTGTGGCTCATTGTGTAATTCATTCTTTCGCCAGAAGATATGCAGGTTCAAACAGGAATGCATTTTTGGTTTTGCTCTAGTTTAAACCTGCTCAAGTTAAAATGGGTACATACCTTTCTGCCTTTGGATCTAAAAAAAAAATAATAAAATTTTATGTGCTTTGTAACATTATAAAATATTAATTTTATTGAATTATACAAATAATGATGCAACGTGATGTAAAAGATTACATTGCTATGGTTTAATTTTAATATTACATTTTAAATATTACAAAAT
This sequence comes from Megalobrama amblycephala, assembly GCF_018812025.1. Taxonomy (NCBI): domain Eukaryota; kingdom Metazoa; phylum Chordata; class Actinopteri; order Cypriniformes; family Xenocyprididae; genus Megalobrama; species Megalobrama amblycephala. The sequence goes on along the minus strand of NC_063044.1, from coordinate 12,419,346 downwards.
TTACTTTAGAGCTAAAACCTTTAACTAAAAACTAAGAAGTTAGGATTTTAGAATTAGGTCAGTGCTGCTATGAAAAACCTGTCATATCAGCTTTATCTGGTTTTTGGGACATGGTAGCTGGTCTGTTTCTGGTCCAAGGTGGTCTGCCAGCCCTGATTAACGTCTCCACCTGATCTGCTGGTAATCATGCATGCGCTGCCCCTGCTCTGTGATTTTACGTGGTCTACCAAATCACTGCATCAAAGTGAATCTCAATCAATGAAAAGCACAGATTTATGCCAAGCGATTGCTAATGAACTCCAGTTGATGAATTATTACAATGTCTACTTCATGGCCTTTATATAAAATGTTTTACACGGTTGTAAGAATCTGAAGGATCAGCCTGCAATAGTACCGACATTTCAAAATAAGAGTCCCAGTGTATTTCGGGCTTGTTTATAATTAAAAGTCACACGCTAAGTTTTTTCTTTTTCTTTTGGGCATTATTGGTATTTTTGTTACACAATAAATTGATTAATTTGGTTTCCATTTAATTCATAGTAAATTATTGTAGTTTCCCCCACAGGAAGAAAAAACTAAGGACATTATTTGACACATATATTATTCATTATATAAATTTTACTAGTAAAATCTGTGGCATTCACTGAAAGAGACACTATTTGACATAGCAAGGAGAACATAGGAAAATGATAAACATTTAAATGCTGTAATTTTGCATAATTTACAATGCATAATATTAGTATTTAATTAAATGTGGGTAATAGGAGGAATTTTCACCTGGCTACCACCACAAGTATATTTCAAACCTGTGGGAAGCACTGAAGCTACTCATGTAAACACCTTAATCATAATATTGTCTTATTCAGAATAAGGTCAATAATTGTATTCGTCTGAAAGAAGAATGTCATATACACCTAAAGAGGCTTGAGGGTGAGTTAATCATGGGATAATTTTCTATTCAGAAGAAGATATTGAGTTAAATGTTGCACAAAATATTCTCTATTTCTGTAGAGCTGGACATTTTAATAATGATAAAAAGTTCAGCTGTGAGAATAAAACCAACCTGTTTGTTCCTCAGTATCTTCATGTTTCACTCTGAATGTTTCTTCAATCTTTATTTCTTCAAACTCCTCTTTAATAAACTCAATCTTTATGTCTTCAGTTTCCTCTTTAATAAACACCATCTTTAAGAAAATAATAATTAATGTTAAGTAACGTTATTAAGCAATTAAGTTAATGGTTTAGACAAAAAGCACTAAAAACTACCACTATAAATAAACACTTCATATTTAGACATTTATTATTTACATTATAAATATGTAACATTATTAAAAAAAATATTCTACATTTGGTATTTAATGAATTATAGATTATATTTAAATGATTACTCTTTGATGAAAACATGATTAGTTAGTTTGTTAGTGTTTGTTGTTGTTGTTCATGTTCACTGTTTGAGCAGCACGAGTCGTGATTCACTGAATCATTTCTCAAAGTGTTTGATTCAATTGACTCGGAGTTGAAAAGTTCAGTTTCTCCATCATTAGGGTTAGGGTTAGGGTTAGTATATATATATTATATATATATATGAATATGAATATGAATGTCATATCATTTTGAAATAACATGTTTCAGTCAAGTAACCCAATCAAACAGGTTTTTGTTTTGTTTTGTTTTTTGCTGCAAAAAAACTAAACATAGCTATTTTATTTACACATGTGATAATCAGTGTTGGCAGACTAGAAATGAAACTGGTTTGATACATAGTTGTTGCTTCATTATATATAAAAAAGACAATTGTTGTTAGCAGGTCCTCAACCCAAACACAAGCTCAACACTTCACCAACAGTAGGCTAATCTCCAAAAAACACTAACATAACAAAAACCTTTACTTAATAGAACATTAAACAGTAAGAAGTCTCTCCATATTCTCATCTTTCTAAAAAATGCATAAAATAACACTTTTTCAACATTTACTTTCCCAATTCAGCTGGTGCAAATCACGATGGGAAGTGAAAGTCCTGTTTGATTGGGTTACTTGACGGAAACATGTTATTTCAAAATGAAAACATCAAGTGAGTTCTAGTAACCATTTGAACCAGAAACAATGCTGTTAAATCAAAATATAAAAATACAGCATAAAAATATATTATATATATATATATTTTATATATTATATATATAATCTGCTCACCAAGGCTACATTTATTTAATTAAAAATACAGTAAAAAACAGTAATATTGTGAAATATTATTACAATTTAAAATAACTGTTTTCTATTTGAATATATTTCACAAAGTAATTTATTCCTGTGATCAAAGCTGAATTTTCAGCATCATTACTCCAGTCTTCAGTGTCACATGATCCTTCAGAAATCATTCTAATATGCTGTTCTGCTGCTCAAGAAACATTTATTGTTTACAATTGTACAAAATATTTGTGTACAATATTTTTTTTCAGGATTATTTGATGAACAGAAAGTTCAAAAGAACAGTGTTTATCTGAAATATAATCTTTTGTAACATTATAAATGTCTTTACTGCCACTTTTGATCGATTTAATGCATCCTTGCTGAATAAAAGTATTCATTTCTTTAAATTCTTTTCAAAAAAATAAAAATAAAAATTCTTACTGACCCCAAACTTTTGAACGGTAGTGTATAATGCTACAGAAGCTTTGTATTTCAGATAAATGCTGTTCTTTTGAACTTTCTATTCATCAAGGAATCCTGAAAAAAAAAGTACACAACTGTTTTCAACATTGAAAATAATCATAAATGTTTATTGAGCAGCAAATCAGCATATTAGAATGATTTCTGAAGGATCATGTGACACTGAAGACTGGAGTAACGATGCTGAAAATTCAGCTTTGCATCACAGGAATAAATTACTTTGTCAAATATATTTAAATAGTACACAGTTATTTTAAATTGTAATAATATTTCACAATATTACTGTTTTTTACTGTATTTTTAATTAAATAAATGTAGCCTTGGTGAGCAGACGAAACTTCTTTTAAAAACATTAAAAATCTTAGTGGTTCCAAACTTTTGGACTGTACTGTATATATATATATATATATATATATATATATATATACACACATATACAGTGTATTTCAATATTGATATACATCTCAAGTAATACATGCGTCTTCTTTGAAACACAATAATAGTCTGAAGTTAAACCTCTTCCTGGTAGGTATAATTTAAGCCTCAATTCAGTCACTTGGGTAAATTTAAACCATGACAAAGAAGCAGATTTGTGTTAATCTGGTTTAAAGGACCATTTTATTCTAGGACTAGGCTTAATCTCTGTACGAGAAACCGCCCCATAGAGAGAGAAATGAGACGCAGGTTTACTGTTTCTCATCAGTGGATGAGCTTTACTCACACAAATATCCTTCATTACAGTTAGATAAATACATTAATAGTAAATTAACTAATTTTACATCGTAAAAAAACCCAACAAATATATAATTTATTGAATTGTTTCTATCGATTAAAAAAGCTTAAATTCTTAAAACAAACCTTTCTTCAGCAGATGCAGGAGCGCGGCGCAGTCTTATGACGTCATGTCGTCACTCCAAAATAAAAGTCCTGTTCGCACACAGCATTGTCTAAAATCACATAAGTGCATAGAAACTGTTTTACCAGATAATCTTTGTATTAATATAAAAAGAAACATGTTAAAAAGGTTGTACATGAGTTAATTCATGTGTCCATCTAAATTGAAACACAATTTTCTTTTTGTACATTAAGTATACATATATAAAAAAAAATGCAATAAAATAGGGGACATACAGACATCACAAAAGATTATAATAATTAAATCAACACAGTATTACATTTCGTCAATGTAAATTATAAATTTAAAGGTTCTTTACAACAAATTCAAGGATGTTAAACATTTCCGACACCTTTGATTTGAAATGTTTTGACATTTTCTTAAAGTAAAAACTAAATATGGATAATTCTGGCTTTGTGAAGATGAAATTTACCCAGAAGACAAAGCAGTAAAACAGTGCAATCAAGTATAACATCCTTAGAATGAAAATCAGACAAGGAAATGACAGATTCAGTCATTTGTACCAGTTTGTTACAGCAGAAGAAAACTTACATGGTAACTTCTGACCAAAAGGACTTAGAGAATGGACACTGATAATACAAATGTAGAGTTGATTCTTCTTCAATGGATGTACAATCCGCTCAAACAGATAAATGTCGTGACTCGTCACACTCCACCCCTATCAAAGCAAACGCCTTGAAAAAATCAAGACCTCACGATGAAGAAATCACTAATGCAACTCTTCTGCAAGCAATAACTTCACTGACGGCTCGCTTTGACTCACAAGATGGAAAACTAGAGGAAATGGCGAACCAAATGCGAAAGAACAGTGTCATGATCGCAGAGATTTCCAAGGCTGTCGAGTTCAATGCCGCTGAAATTAAAGAGTGCAAAGATAAGTGCCTAGAGATGAGCAAATCCCTTCTGGGATTAACGACAGCACACAAAGATGTCATTGAATGTTAGGGGCATTCAAAGTAAGGTTAAAAGAAAAGCAATGTTCTTATTTTGTAAAAATAATGGTTCTCACTGTATTTTTTTTTACAAGAAACGCACTCTGTTATAACGGATACTTCTTTTTGGTCTAGTCAGTGGGGAGATAAGATGTTGTTTAGCCATGGTTCCTCCCACTCAGAAGGTACTGCAATTTTATTTAACAACTGTCCAGGGAAAATAGTCTCTTCCAGATCTGGACATTGGTTAACGGTTGTCTTAGACATTGAACATATTTTTTTCATTTTGGTTAATGTTTATGGCCACAATAATGTTAAACTGAATCAAAATTTATTTCAAGAGGTCTCTTCTGTAATCTCTGATTTAAAAAGGATCTACCCTACAGATAATATGGTTGTAGGTGGAGATTTTAATGTTGTACCAGATGAGACACATGATAGACATCCACCCAAAAGCACTTCTTCTCGACCAAATCCTTTGGTTTCCCACTTTTGCATTAGTCTTAAACTGATAGATATCTGGAGATATCTCAATCCTAATCTCAGGCAGTTCTCTTGGTCAAAACCCAATGCCTCCAGCAAATCAAGAATTGACTATTGGCTTATTTCAGATAATTTACAGTTATTTGTTAAAGACTGCGCTATTTCAGCAGCACCTTTGACAGACCATTGTGCTATTTCACTATTATTCAAACCAAATCATAACACTTCAAAGATTAAGGGATATTGGAAGTTTAATTCTGATTTACTTAATAATGAGAGATTTTGTAATAAAGTTAATTCTTAATTCTGGAAATTAAGAACAGTAATAGTTTTAATTCTAATAAAGCCAGATGGGAGTTCCTCAAATTTAAAATTCGTAATTTATCTATTAATTACAGTAAAATACTTGCCAAAGTAAGGAGACAACAGGAACATAATATTATTAATGAGATTAATAAATGTTGTAGTGAAAGTGTTTTGAGTGATACTGGGAAAAGCAAAATGGTCTCTCTACAATTAGAACTGAACAATCTTTACATTAAGAAAGCTAAAGGTGCATATATACGCCAAGTATATATACGCCAAGTATACATATAAGGCCAAGTGGATAGAAGAGGGTGAAAAAAGTACTTATTACTTCTGCAGATTAGAAAAAAGAAGGCAATCAAGTAACTCAGTCCTTTCACTAATGATTAATGGCACTGAATGCACAGATCCTACTCTAAAAAGTAAGGAAATCTATCAATTCTACAGTGACTTGTATTCTTCCAACTTCTCTCCAAACGAGAGTAACGATTTCTTCGGTGAAATTATAAACTTTATTCCACGCACTGACAATGATTGGAGGGATTGTTGTGATGCCGACTTGCATATTGAAGAACTTGACTCAGCGGTTCAAAACCTTAAATTAAACAAATCTCCTGGCCCTGATGGCCTCACAGCTAATTTTTACAAATTCTTTTGAAATGATATCAGAATATTATTATATAATGCTTTTGTTGAATCCATTGAAGACGGTTTCTTTGGCCCCACTATGAATCAAGGTCTGATTACATTAATCCCTAAACCAGATAAAGATATGAGATATATGGATAATTTTCGTCCAATTACATTGCTTAATAATGACTATAAAATTTTCACACATATATATGTTAATAGATTAAAAGTGGGCATTAATAATTTTATTAACGAATCACAATCAGGCTTTCTTAAAGGGAGATCTATTCATAATAATTTAAGGTTGGTGATGCAGACTTCCACACTCTGCTTGCCTCATTTGATCTCAAGCGAGTGGCTACCTACCAATTGGACCTCATCTACACACGCTGTGGCTCCACCGACAATACACTGGTTACTCCACTACACACCTCAGACCACTTTCTCATTACTTTCACACTCAACCTGACCCCCAACTCAACAACCACATGTTACTTTTCGGCGAAACCTACGCTCCCTCTCACCATCCCACCTATCCTCTTCGGTCTCATCCACACTTCCTCCCCCTAACCAATTCTCATCATTGGACACTAACACTGCTACTGACACTCTCTGCACCACTCTAACATCTTGCTTAGATGACTTCTGCCCCCTTTTAACCAGACCACCCCTCTGCCCCCTGGCTCTCTGAAACTCTCCGTGAGCATTGTAGTGATTTTGGATTAGCCTCACATGAGGGCACCACAAATGTAGTGATTTTTGGTCTTAAATATTAATATTAATATTTTGTATTAATATTAATATTGAGTCAGATGATTCCTTCCAATATTTCGGGGCACCAGTCAGGATGCTCACCTTGACAATAAAGAACAATCATGAAAGATTGTTAACTGAATTAATATTATATAAATTGAAGGAAGTTTATCATCTGACCAATCTGAAGGATTTAGTGAGATTTGGGGCGAGCTTGTAGAGCCTCTGATTATCAACACAAGAATGACACAGTTTGCAATAAAATTAATTCATTAACAAAAAGATATACAAGAGTAAAATATCACACTCACTAAATACTACGAAGGAAAATGACTAAACTACTAAGGAAAAATGAGTAAACTACTAAGAAAATTGAATCAATAATCAAACAGAAACTACAAACTACAACACAAATGGATGTTAACAAAACTGAATGCCAAGTAGATGAGCAACGGATTGGACGAAGCAATGAATGGGTAATTAGCAGTCTATGAGGGAGTCAATTGTGGTCTTTCTGTCATGATCCACTCCAACCCTGACTGTTTCTCACCCCTTGTTTGTCACCTGTCAGAACTTCATTACCCATAACACACTTCCCGGACTCATTATCACTTCATTGCAACCAGCTGTCTTGTATTATGTTATCAGTGTCAGTAATTTTACTACAAAGATTACCTGGTAAAATTGTTGTATTTTTATGCACTTCTGTGACTGTAGACGATGCAGCGTGTGAACAGGACTTTTATTTTGGAGTGAAGACATGACGTCATAAGACTGCGCCGAGCTCCTGCATCTGCTGTGATTCTGCTGAAGAAAGGTTCGTTTTAAGAATTTAATCTGTTTTAATCAACAGAAATAGTTTTAATGATTTTTAATAGTTTTACAAGCGATGTTAAATGAGTTTATTTACAATTTAATGTAACATTGTGATTCTTTATCTAACTGTAATGAATAGGGTGACCACCATCAAACAAACCAAATGTGGGACGATTACTAAGTTGGTGTAAGACAATGTGGGACATGTTACCAACACTAAAACACGATCTGAAGCTGTTAGCCTATATAATCTAACTACTTTGTTCTTTAGTCCCTTCCAGAAAACACCATTACATCACAATGTAACATAACATGTCTTTATTTTACATGTAATTTAAATTAAACATCACTGACCCTAAAGGCAGCAGGAATCATGCAGATAACTAGTTTTGAATTAGGTGACCAGATTTCTGAAATGGAAACTGGGGAAATTTCCTATTTGAGTAGTCAAAATATCACCAAAATCTCATTTGTTATTATCTATTTATCTAAAAAACAGGGACAACACATTTTTTAATGTTTTTTTTTTAATTGTTGTGGGTTCCTTATAGGCTATTATTACATTAATAATTATGATTTAGTTTTATTATTAGGATTTTTACTCTTTTAATATAATTAATATTTAATATTAACCTCCGTAAAAGCAGTTCAAAACAATATGCCTGTTATAACATTAGTATGACTTTACAAAAGCACATTACATTACAAAAATAAAAGAACATAAATATAAGAAGATAATTATAAAACAGCATTTAACAAATATCTTATTGAATTTGATATGTTAATTTTCACAAGCTGTTTTTAGCTACAATATACAGAAATTACAACAAGTTTTAACTTTTAACTATTTTTATCCATTATTTTGCATTTTAGACTCATTTTAAGCACAAAGTACGTACATTATTTTATTTAGTTTTTTTTATTCATATCTGAGTGTACCTTCACCACGGTTGTGTAGAAATTGCTGCGTTGTGACTGTGGAACTTTTGTGGATGTTAAAATTGTGCAAAACAATCTCGCACCCTGTTGAGGCCCTGTTATAAAACATAGCCTACAAACAGTATTACTTCAATTTAACATGACTAGTTAGTATGTTACTACCTTGAAACCGATAACGATGATTATTTTGATATATTGGCTCTGGATCAACCACTGATGAGAAACAGTAAATCTGTGTCTCATTTCTCTCTCTATATATCATAAATCAGTTTATCATTAACACGTGTTCAGTTTCTGGCGAGTCATGATGGAGAAACTGAACTTTTCAACTCTGAGTCAATTGAATCAAATACCAATATCAAATATAATCTATAATTTTTTGAATACCAAATGTAGATCATAAATGTCTAAATATGAAGTTTATTAATTTTAAGCATTAGTGTTGTTGTTGTCCAACCGTCATTGAAGACCATTAACTCTGTTAATTATTCTCTTCTTAAAGATGGCGTTTATTAAAGAGGAGACTGAAGACATGAAGATGGAGTTTATTAAAGAAGAGACTGAAGACATAATGATTGAAGAAACATTCAGTGTGAAACATGAAGATACTGAGGAACAAACAGGTTGGTTTTATTCTCACAGCTGAATTTGATCATTATTAAAATGTCCAGCTCTACAGAAATAGAGAATATACAGAAATATAATCTTAGAGAATATTACAGAAGTTGCCAAAACAATTATTTTCTGAAACAATAAACCCAATATCATCTTCTGAATACAGAACAATGGAAAATAATTTTTTCTGTTCATGCTCTAAAGAAAAAAATAGTCTGTTATAGTTATTATTTTTGTCAAACTTACAGTTTTGTGCATTCGTATTTATATTAAATGTGTTTATAGGCTAAATACCAGAAAGGAGTGGTCGCTATAGGTGGCAATAATGTCTGCAATAATATCTGGCCCGCGCCCGCAGCCAGATTATTTGAATAGCGGCCGGTTCTGAAATAGATCCTCGTCTCGTGGTGCCATATTATCACTGTGTCTACTAACTTACACTAGACGTGCTGCAACAGCTAAAAGCTGTCTACGCTGAACAAACCGACTATTGCAATGCACTTGGACTACAAACCCCAAAAAAGTTGGGACACTGTACAAATTGTGAATAAAAAAGGAATGCAATAATTTAAAAATCTCATAAGCTTGTATTTTATTCACAATAGAATATAGATAACATATCAAATGTTGAAAGTGAGACATTTTGAAATGTCATGCCAAATATTGGCTCATTTTGGATTTCATGAGAGCTACACATTCCAAAAAAGTTGGGACAGGTAGCAATAAGAGGCCGGAAAAGTTAAATGTACATATAAGGAACAGCTGGAGGACCAATTTGCAACTTATTAGGTCAATTGGCAACATGATTGGGTATAAAAAGAGCCTCTCAGAGTGGCAGTGTCTCTCAGAAGTCAAGATGGGCAGAGGATCACCAATTCCCCCAATGCTGCGGCGAAAAATAGTGGAGCGATATCAGAAAGGAGTTTCACAGAGAAAAACTGCAAAGAGTTTGAAGTTATCATCATCTACAGAGCATAATATCATCCAAAGATTCAGAGAATCTGGAACAATCTCTGTGCGTAAGGGTCAAGGCCGGAAAACCATACTGGATGCCCGTGATCTTTGGGTCCTTAGACGGCACTGTAGGCATGTGACGGTATCACATTTTCACGTTGTGATTAATTGCTGAAGCTTTTATCATGGTATATGGTATTATCACAATATTGAAATACGTTGCAAAAAAAAAAGTGTTGTCAGAGTATAACAGGTTTAAGAACTCTTTTTGTAATAACAAAAATAACTCTGAATGTTTAAATACAATAATACAATACACACAAAAAATATAAAGTCAAATTTTCAAACAGATTAAAGTGCAAAAGAATTAGGCTATAAAGAACAACAGGAAACACTTTACAATAAGGTCTCATTATTTAATGCATTAACTAAGATTGAGCAACAGCTACATTTGTTACAGGAAGTATTATTTTTTGTTAATGTTAGTTAAGAAACACAACTGATCATTGTTAATTTTATCTCAGGTCCATTAAATAAGTTATTTTGGTTTTAGTAATGTTATTAAACAGTAACTAAGAATAATTGATGCTTTATAAGTATTTTTCATTGTCGGTTTGGTAATAATGAATTAACATGTTAACTAATGAAGCCGTATGTCTTTAAGTCTTACTAAACAATAACAAATAATCAGAACATTTCTAATCTTTAGGGCATGTTGTAGTCCAGATTAAAATATATGTTTGAGGCATTTTAAAAACGTCACCAGCGCAGTTGCTTTGTTTAAGAGGTTTCCGAGGTAACCGTTGCACTCTGCTGTTCCATCAGCGCCCTCTGCTGTCAGAGAGTGAACACGCACTTTAATTCAGCTCGTCTCCTTCACTCGTTCTGCCTTGTGCTTCTCATTGGCTTGTTTACATCTGAGCGCATGTCCCTTTGAAGCAGAATACAGTGATGTTGTGCATTTTATACGGTTGATGGGGAAAGTATTCTTATATGCATTATAAAAGTTTTAATAATTGGTAATAAATTATTATTTACGGTATTTTGAAATGACCAGGATAACTGTATTGATCACTAGTGAGAGTGCCCTATCAGCCACTAGAGGGCACTTCATTCTGGACTCTTGTTTTCACCCCTTGGACTTCATTACCCATAACACACTTCCCAGACAATTATCGCATGTTTTTACACTCAGCTGTTTTGTGTTTCCTCATTTGTGTCTGTCTATTTATACTCAGTTGTTTCTGTCCTTGGTTGTGGTTTGTTCATTTATGTTACGTTCTCTTTTGTACCTCTGGCTTTCTGTTTTTTTGTGGACTGTTTATGTGGAGTTTGACCCTTGCCTGTTTTGTGGATATATACGACTTTGGATTACCCTACAATAAATGCTGCACTTGGATTTGTACATCTCGTCTGTGTGTCCGTGACAGAACAAACCACCACTTAACAGATCCAGCGGCATGAGTTTTAGGATTATTCCCCCAGCCTCAATTGAGGAACGGATGGCTTTACTGCGGGCGGTGGTGGCTCTACGTCAGGAGAGAGAGGAGGTAGAGTGTTTTGCCCAATTCTTCTGGACTATGGCGAGAGGGCTGCGGTATAATGATGAGGCGCTAAAAGAGATCTTTAATGGATGCCTCGATGACCCTCTGCCTCGGTGGGAGTTGAAGGGGCTTCAGATACTGGATTTTTGGGGCTTTGTCAAATATCTCGGCCATAGAAGCCAGTGGGCAACACATGTTCAGCCCAAGGCCGCTCCAGCCCGTGTGTCTGCTTCAGAACTCGCTCCAGCCGGTGAGGTCGCTCCCGAATCCATAGAGGAGGAGGGCACGAAGTCACCGTCTCACTCTCGTAAGAGGAGGAAAAGGAGGAGGAATGCTTCAGTCATCCCTCGAGGCCTGGAGGCCTTCCCAGAGCCCGCTCCAGTCAGTGAGTCCACTCCAGAGCCCACTTCAGTCAGTGAATCCACTCCAGAGCCCGCTCCAGTCAGTGAGTCCACTCCAGAGCCCACTTCAGTCAGTGAGTCCACTCCAGAGCCCGCTCCAGTCAGTGAGTCCACTCCAGAGTCCGCTCCAGTCAGTGAGTCCACTCCAGAGCCCGTTTCAGTCAGTGAGTCCACTCCAGAGTCCGCTCCAGTCAGTGAGTCCACTCCAGAGCCCGCTCCCGTCAGTGAGTCCACTCCAGAGCCCCCTCCAGTCAGTGAGTCCACTCCAGAGCCCGCTCCAGTCAGCGAGTCTTCTCCAGAGCCCGCTCCAGTCAGCGAGTCCTCTCCAGAGCCCGCTCCAGTCAGTGAGTCCACTCCAGAGCCCGCTCCAGTCAGTGAGCCCGCTCCAGTCAGTGAGTCCACTCCAGAGTCTGCTCCAGTTAGTGAGTCCACTCCAGTCAGTGAGTCCACTCCAGAGCCCACTTCAGTCAGTGAGTTCACTCCAGAGTCCGCTCCAGTCAGTGAGCCCACTCCAGAGCCCGCTCCAGTCAGTGAGTCCACTCCAGAGTCCGCTCCAGTCAGTGAGCCCACTCCAGTCAGTGAGTCCATTCCAGAGCCCACTTCAGTCAGTGAGTCCACTCCAGAGCTCGCTCCAGTCAGTGAGTCCACTCCAGAGTCTGCTCCAGTCAGTGAGTCCGCTCCAGTCAGTGAGTCCGCTTCAGAGCCCGTTCCAGCCAGGGAGTCCGCTCCAGAGCCCACTCCAGCCAGCGAGTCCGCTCCAGTCCCGCATGCTCTCCCTGTCAGTCCTGTGATGGCCAGGAGGGCTGTTTTCACTTTTTATGTTTTGGCGGTCTTGCGTGCCTGGAGGAGGCACTCAGGTGTTTTTGACTCTGGATCAGTCTGCCAGCCTGAGCCCGCTGCCATCCCAGAGCAGCCCCAGCTTGAGCCCGCTGCCGTCCCAGAGCAGCCCCAGAACTGCCGTCTCAGAGCAGCCCCAGCCTGAGCCCGCTGCCGTTCCAGAGCAGCCTGTTCTCCCTGATACGGCCAAGGAGGCCGTCACCGAGCTGCCTGCTCTCCCTGATACGGCCACGGAGGCCGTCACCGAGCTGCCCGCTCTCCCTGATACGGCCACGGAGGCCGCCATCGAGCTGCCCGCTCTCCCTGATACGACCACGGAAGCCGTCACTGAGCTGCCCGCTCTCCCTGATACGGCCACGGAGGCCGTCACCGAGCTACCCGTTCTCCCTGATACGGCCACGGAGCACCTTTGGACAGCCCTGCCGGCGCCACCCAGGCCGTCTGTCCTGCCGTCACCATCCAAGCCTTCTGTCTTGCCGCGGCCATCCGAGCCTTCTACCCTGCCGCTACTGCCCAGGCCATTTGAACCGTTGGAACCCGCCTGGTCAGTTCCTCCAGTGCCGCCCTGGCAATCAGCCAGGACTCTAGACCTGCCGGCGCCCGCCTGGTCGGTTCCTCCAGCGCCACCCTGGCAGTCAGCCAGGACCCCGACCTTCAGGGAGCCCCCATGGTCCGTTCCTCCGGCTCCCCCCTGGCCTTCAGTTGGGGACTCTGGACCTGGCCCGCCATCCCTCCCCCTGATCCTCCATCCCTCCCCCTGATCCTCCTCCTGTCCACCTCCCTCCTGAGTTTTGTTTTTTTTTTTGTCTGGTGGAGCGTCTGGTAGCCGCTCCTTTGAGGGGGGGTAATGTCATGATCACTAGTGAGAGTGCCCTATCAGCCACTAGAGGGCACTCCATTCCGGAGTCTTGTTTTCACCCCTTGGACTTCATTACCCATAACACACTTCCTGGACAATTATCCCATGTCATTACACTCAGCTGTTTTGTGTTTCCTCATTTATGTCTGTCTATTTATACTCAGTTGTTTCTGTCCTTGGTTGTGGTTTGTTCATTTATGTTACGTTCTCTTTTGTACCTCTGGCTTTCTGTTTTTTGTGCATTATTCATTATCGCGATATATCGCATTACCGAATATTGGCACAAGTCTACGGCACTGCATCACATACAGGAATGCTACTGTAATGGAAATCAGAACATGGCTCAGGAATACTTCCAGAAAACATTGCCATTTGCCGTTGCCGGCTAAAACTCTATAGGTCAAAAAAGAACCCATATCTAAACATGATCCAGGAGCGCAGGCGTTTTCTCTGGGCCAAGGCTCATTTAAAATGGACTGTGGCAAAGTGGAAAACTGTTCTGTCGTCAGACAAATAAAAATTTGAAGTTCTTTTTGGAAAACTGGGATGCCATGTCATCCGAACTAAAGAGGACAAGGACAACCCAAGTTGTTATCAGCGCTCAGTTCAGAAGCCTGCATCTCTGATGGTATGGGGTTGCATGAGTGCGTGTGGCATGGGCAGCTTACACATCTGGAAAGGCACCATCAATGCTGAAAGGTATATCCAAGGCGCATCAAAAAGACGAAATACGACAAAGAAGACATAACTAGCAACTAGAAGCCTGTATTAGACAAGAATGGGACAACATTCCTATGCCTAAACTTGAGCAACTTGTTTCCTCAGTCTCCAGATGTTTGCAGACTGTTATAAAAATAAGAGCATTTATTAACATCTTGTCCAACAAAAGACAACATTTAATAACATGTTTTTACTCCGAACTCACTTCATAACGAGTTTAGCATTCCTTCTGTGAGATGATGTGGCTTCTTACACAGAATAAGGCAGTCGTGTTTAATTAATCAAAGCATTTCAATCTTCTGTTTATTCAGCTACAGCGATATGATGCTGCTGCAGGGCATGATTTTCTGAGCAAGAGCGCCCTCTAGCTTTCAGATGGAGAAGCATTTACTACTGATCACAGAGCCGTAAAGCTCTGACAAGCCACGCATTAAATAATCACAGCCTTTGCCATATCGTGTGCGATTTTATCGCGATAAAACGTGCAGCCCTAATGTAATGTATTGTTTACTATGTTAAATGATTAAATGATCCACGCTGTCCTCTTTGTTGTTGCTTAGCAATTTTTGCGTTCTTTAGCTACGGCAGTTGACAGTTTACTTCCGGTCGTCGTAGCTGTTGCTTAAGCCGGGGACACACCTAACGATTTGCTGAAACATTCTAAGACTGAACTGAACACACATACCGATTGTTTCCTGCGACTGCAGCAGATTTAAACACTTACACATGGAATTTGAACACCGACTATAATCACAGACTGAATGCGACTGGAGGCGTTTGAGCATGATCAGTCATAAGTATCAATTTACATTCATAATCGGCCTTACAATCGTTAAGTGTGTGCGTGGCTTTAAAGTCCCTATTATCTAATCTGGCCCCCTTTTTAAAAAGTTTGGACACCCCTGGTATAGAGCATACATGTTTTTGGTTTTGATGCATTAAATGTCTCAATTGTTTTAAGTCTGTTTTTGTCTTAGACCTGATGGCACTGAAAGAGGCGAGTCATGAACTTAATGAAAGGGAAGAAGAGAATAAACATCATGATTTCATGATTGGAGAAAGATTGACACAGGCTAAAAAGTGTTCCTCACAAAAAAGAGCTCAAAAGACAGGAACTAAAAGTTATTTCACCTGTCAACAGTGTGGAAAGAGTTTTGACCAACATAGAAACCTTCAAGTCCACATGAGAGTTCACACTGGAGAAAAGCCTTACAGCTGTCAACAGTGTGGAAAGAGTTTCACATTTACAGGAAACCTTAAAATCCACTTGAGAGCTCACACTGGAGAAAAACCTCATACCTGCAAACAATGTGGAAAGAGTTTCAGTCAAAAAGGAAACCTTAAAGTCCACATGAAAGTTCATACTCAAGAGAAGGCTTACACCTGCCAACAGTGTGGACAGAGTTTTACACATAAAGGAAGCCTTAAAGTCCACATGAGAATTCACACTGGAGAAAAGCCTCACACCTGCAAACAATGTGGACAGAGTTTCAGTCAAAAAGGAAACCTTATAGCCCACATGAGAATTCACACTGGAGAGAGTCCATTCACCTGTGAACAGTGTGGAAAGAGTATCAGTGGAAAAGGAAACCTTGAAATCCACATGAGAACTCACACTGGAGAGAAACCTTTCACCTGCCAACAATGTGGACAGAGTTTTACACATAAAGGAAGCCTTAAAGTCCACATGAGATCTCATACTGGAGAAAAGCCTCACACCTGCAAACAATGTGGTAAAGAGTTTCAGTCAAAAAGTATGCCTTATAGCCCACATGAGAATTCACACTGGAGAGAAAGCCTTTCACCTGTCAAGAGTGTGGACAGAGTTTCACTGTAAAAGGAAACCTTATAGCCCACATGAGAAATCACACTGGAGAGAGTCCATTTGCCTGTGAACATTGTGGAAAGAGTATCAGTGGAAAAGGAAACCTTAAAGTCCACATGAGAATTCACACTGGAGAGAAACCTTTCACCTGTCAACAGTGTGGAGAGAGTTTTACACATAAAGGAAACCTTAAAGTCCACATGAGAGTTCACACTGGAGAGAAGCCTTACATCTGCACTCTGTGCGGGAATGGCTTCAAACGAGAACAAAACCTTAGGGAACACATGAATATTCACACTGGAGAGAAGCCTTTTACATGTGGTCAGTGTGGAAAGAGTTTCAGATTTAAAGGTCAACTTAAGTGCCGCATGAGGTTTCACTGAAAGAGAACTGTTTTTAGAAGTCATCGCTGTGGACAGAACAGAGGTGTAAAGAGTACCTGAAAACCATACTTAATTAGTAAAAGCAGAAATACCTGACAGCAAAAAATTACTTACATTACAAATTAAAAGTGACAAATTCTAATACAACTCGAGTAAAAAAATCTTGGAGCGTCTGATTTTAACATTACTTTAGTATTTTACTCATTCTAAATGTAGGCTCAGAGATGCACTAGTCTTCGATACCTGAGAGAAATGCCAGTAAAAATAAACAATTGATTTGATTGATGAGAAATCATGTTCATTTTCTAAAATCAAAATAAAACTGAACACCTTAACATTGTAATAAATCAAAAGTCTACAAAAAGTCTCAGTTAAAGGTGCCCTCGAATGAAAAATTGAATTTATCTCGGCATAGTTAAATAACAAGAGTTCAGTACATGGAAATGACATACAGTGACATACAGTTTCCTCCTTCTTATATAAATCTCATTTGTTTAAAAGGCTTCCGGAAAACACGCGGATCTCAACATAACACCGACTGTTACGTAACAGTCGGGGTGTACGCCCCAATATTTGCATATGCATGCCAGCCCATGTTCAAGGCATTAGACAAGGGCAGCCAGTAATGTCTGGATCTGCACAGGTGAATCAACAGACTAGGTAAGCAAGCAAGAACAACAGCGAAAATGGCAGAAGGAGCAATAATAACTGACATGATCCATGATAGCATGAGCTATCATAGCTATTTTAGTGATATTTGTAAATTGTCTTTCTAAATGTTTTGTTAGCATGTTGCTTATGTACTGTTAAATGTGGTTAAAGTTTCCATTGTTTCTTACTGAATTCACGGAGACAAGAGCCGTCGCTATTTTCATTTTTAAACACTTGCAGTCTGTATAATTCATAAACTCAACTTCATTCTTTATAAATCTCTCCAACAGTGTAGCATTAGCCGTTAGCCACGGAGCACAGCCTCAAACTCATAGAGAATCAAATACAGGGAGTGCAGAATTATTAGGCAAGTTGATTTTCTGATCATATTTTTTTCCCAAGCACATTTTACCAATTCCAATCCACATCAATCTTAATAACTACTATTAATATTGTTTTTAATCATTTATAAGTGATATATAATTGTTCATGAAGGCTGGAAATGAAAAATGCCTTATATTCAGGTGTGCAGAATTATTAGGCAAGTTTTCTTTTACAGGCAAAATGAGCCAAAAAAGAGATTTAACTCAGACTGAAAAGTCAAAAATTATTAAATACTCATGAGAAGGACGCAATACTAATGCAATACTAGAAATTGCAAAGTTAAAGCATGACCAAGGGACAGCAAAATGCTCATTGGGTCAGCGGGGTCAGACAAAAACAGGTGGAAAAGAAAAGACACGTTAACTGCAAAATAATTAAGAATTATGTGTGAAACCATCAGGAACCCTTTAGTCTCCAGCGCCACCATTTTCCAGAACTGCAACCTACCTGGAGTCTCCAGAAGTGCAAGGTCTCAGGATCTCAGAGACTTAGGTTAGCTAAAGAATCCTAAAAAATGACCCGCATTTGATAAGAATCACAAGCTGAAGTGTTATAAAATACATGAAGACTGGGTTTTTATAGGCCTTATAAACAGACAGCTTGAGAGTGACTCCTGAAGGACCAGCACCACATCCTCTTGTACCACTGTTTGAAGAATTTATCTTCCAGAATCTGGCAGTAAGTTTTGGAAGATCATTTTTAGTCCATCTCTGCAAGACAGACATTTCAGGATAAGAGATGGACTAAAAGTGAACTCAAACACCTTACTGCCAGATTCTGGATAAATTCTTCAAACAGTGGTACAAGAGGATGTGGTGCTGGTCCATCAGGAGTCATTCTCAAGCTGTCTGTCTATAAGCCCTATTAAAACCCAGTCTTCATGTATTTTATAACACTTCAGCTTGTGATTCTTATCAAGTGCAGGTCATTTTTTAGGATTCTTTAGCTAACCCAAGTCTCTGAGATCCTGACACCTTGCACTTCTGGAGACTCCAGGTAGGTTGCAGCTCTGGAAAATGGTGGCGCTGGAGACTAAAGGGTTCCTGATGGTTTCACACTTAATTCTTCACCTTAATTCTTAATTATTTTGCAGTTAACATGTGTCTTTTCTTTTCCACCTGTTTTTGTCTGACCCCGCTGACCCAATGAGCATTTTGCTGTCCCTTGGTCATGCTTTAACTTTGCAATTTCTAGTATTGCATTAGTATTGCGTCCTTCTCATGAGTATTTAATAATTTTTGACTTTCAGTCTGAGTTAAATCTCTTTTTTGGCTCATTTTGCCTGTAAAAGAAAACTTGCCTAATAATTCTGCACACCTGAATATAAGGCATTTTTCATTTCCAGCCTTCATGAACAATTATATATCACTTATAAATGATTAAAAACAATATTAATAGTAGTTATTAAGATTGATGTGGATTGGAATTGGTAAAATGTGCTTGGGAAAAAAATATGATCAGAAAATCAACTTGCCTAATAATTCTGCACCCCCTGTATAAACATCAAAATAAATACTTTACTCACATAATTTGAAGCATGCATACAGCATGCATGACGAACATCTTGTAAAGATCCATTTGAGGGTTATATTAGCTGTGTGAACTTTGTAAATGCGCTGTAATATAGTCGAGAGCTCGTGTGGCAGGGAACACGCGATTGAAAGGGGCGGCGCCGAGTGTAAATCAGTGCATTGTTAATGATGCCCCAAAATAGGAAGTTAAACAAATTAATTTAAAAAAAAATCTATGGGGTATTTTGAGCTGAAACTTCACAGACACATTCAGGGGACACCTTAGACTTATATTACATCTTTTAAAACATGTTCTAGGGGACCTTTAAGCGCAAATGCCCAAAAATGCCACAAGTAAACCAATATCCTTCATAAAAGTCTTGTCAATACAGTGGATAAATAAAATAATGTAAAGTAGTTACAGTAAACTCGCTCTGGATGTGTTGTTTCTGTCAGAGCAGGGACTAGAACTCCAGACTCTCAATCCTTGAGCCAATGTAGAATGGTGAATGCAACAGTAAGACGCACTTTGAGAAAAGAAGTTCTCAAAAAAACAGAAACTGTCCAAATGGGCATGCCACAAGAAATAATCTAAAGATGAGAAAGTCCACAAAAAAATAACAGAGAAGGAATAATCCACAGGCAAGAGAAAAATAAAAAAGTCTCAGAGATAGAGAACACTTACTCAGGCAACCGGCGTTTAAATACAGCTGAACGAGACACACAGGGCCATGTGGGTTTGGATTTTGTTTTCCCTTCATAATAAAAACCTTCATTTAAAAACAGCATGTTGTGTTTATTTGTGTTATCTTTGATTCATATTTAAATTTGTTTGATGATCTGAAACATTAAAGTGTGACAAACATGCAAAAAAATAAAAAATCAGGAAGGGGGCAAGCACCTTTTCACACCACTGTATATAGCACTTTATTCAATAGATTGCTTAAAAGCAAGCAGCTTTACAGTATCAAACCTGAAAAAGAGTGTCAGTGCCTCATTTCATCAGAGGCACAACTTCATTTTGTACTATTACGGGTATCTAGTGTGCTTCATGTTTTCACCCGCGGAGATCTTACCTCAACTAACTCAAACATATGTGTCATAGAAGCGTTCCACGCGAGTGAAGGCGGAGCCTCGGCGCACACCTCCTATTACGTTATCGTCACAGACCAATGGTAGTACGAATGTGTTTTACAGCGGGTTTTTGTTGTGAAAACCTGGCAACCCTGCTCATCACCGGTGCAGTCATGACCTCATCTCCTAAATCAAACACCTCCGATTCACAACTAACTGCTAATGCACTCAAAGTCATGTAAAGTACAAGTTTGGTTGAGTACAGGCCTTCAATGCCTTCTTTATAGCAGAAACAAATTGCTGCAGAAAAAGTTAGGTGCCATGCAAAAAGGTTAATTGCATTACTCATCACAAATGAAAAGGAGTTGAAAGTACATTTACTTGTTCAAAAATATAGTACAGAGTTAAAGTTGCTTACATCATTATTTCCAAAAAGGTACTTAAGTACAGTAACTAATTCTGTACATTTACTCAAATACAAAATAATACACCACTGGGAAAGAGTTTCATAGACAGGAAAACTACAAGAACCATGTAATAACACCAAAGAGAAGTTTCCATGGCTTCAGTGTGAGAAAAGTTTTCCCATATCAGAGACCATCTTGGTTACGTATGTAACCTTCATTCCCTAAAGGAGGGAACAGAGGCGTACGTCAGAAGTGAACCGACGAATCGGGATATCGCTAGAGAGCCCTATCACCTTTGAGTGTAACTAAATCAGCCAATGAACATTGGCATGCGAGCTTTGCATCACGCGCACCACCCCTGCAGTGTGGGAATAAATGCGGAAATGAGAGCACTCGCACTTTGTTTTTTGCTGAGGAGACGAGCATGCCACCCATACTTCAGTGAAGGCACAGGAACTGTGACGACAGGATGTACAGTTCTCGCAGGTTCACTACCTGATTCCTGAAGGGAGTGGTAGGAACCTTGGGCACATATCCAGGCCGAGGTCTCAGGACAACGTAAGTGTCACCCGGTCCGAATTCCAGTCACGATTCGTCGACCGAAAGTGCATGCAGATCACCTACCCTCTTGATGGAGGTCAATGCAACCAGGAGTACTGTCTTAAGGGACAGCTCTTTTAACTCAACTGACTCCTCGTCCTCCCTGACCTTGCACAGAAGCTGTGTGAGCAGGCTCACTGGGGGAAGCGCAAACTTGCATAGACCCCGGGCCAGCTGTGTACCCATGGATCCGTGCCGAGAGTGCCATTGGTCAGGGAGTAAAACAACTGACAATGGGCTGTGTCCGGGGAGACAAACAGATCTGAGCGGTCCGAAACCACTGCCAAATCAGCTGGACCACCTGGGGATGGAAACTCCATTCTCCCAGAAGTGGAGGCTGCTCCGAGATATGGTCGGCTGCATGGTTGAGCACACCTGGGATGTGAATGGCACAAAGCGACCTCAGATTATTCTGACTCCAAAAGAGGAGATGGCGGGCAACTTGCAACATGCTCGGGAAGTGTAGACTGCCCTGGTGGTTGATTTACGCAACAGTTGCAGTGCTGTCCAAACGGACCAGTACATTCTTGCCTGTTAACTTGCCATTCTTGCCAGGCTGCTGCTTTGCAGTCTTAGCAGGGGTGGAGGACAGTGCAGGTGGGCACCCTCGGTGACGAGCAGGTGGAGTTACTGTTGTGATATGTCTTTGTTAAGACCCATGGAATCAAACACCTGATCTCATGACTTTGACCACAAGATACAAACACATTTTGTATAATTATTTCTATTACAAACAGTCCATAACAACCCATAAAACACACACACACATATAGATAACTTGAGTGTTTGAAAACAGTGATAAAATTACAGTTTTAAAGTAGCACCCTAAGGAAGCCATCGAGTAATAGAATTAAAAAAGGTAATTATTAACTATTTAATAATTATTAATAGAGGGAACAAAATAGTAAATGTACATACCTTTTTAATTCTTTCATTACATGGCTTCCATAGAGTGCTACTTTAAAATATATACAGTTGCAAGAAAAAGTATATGAACCACTTGCAAATTCTGTAAACACACTTTAACAAACCATACTATGTGCAGATAAGCATTCTGACTACATCCTATAGGCTGGAAGAGTGTGTATAGACATTTTTCAATAGTCTATTATTAGGCCTGCCATGATTGGTCAAATTAGTCGACTTCAGTATTATCAATCGACTGATCACTTTATATTATCTTACCTTTTAAATTTCGTTTTCAAGCTTTGACTAAAATAACAGTTTCCTCCACACCACTAGTCAGAGCTAACGTTATGTGCATCACATCAAAGTTTCCAAGGATGGCGGGTGAAGTGGTGTTGAGTGCGATCAAAGAGTATAGAACCCAAGAGGCGACACTTTGGCTGCGTCCGAAACTGCCTACTCACTCATCTATGAATCTACAGCGGTCAGGTGGTACAGCTGCCATGTGGTACGTGTGGGAGCTTTCAGAAAACTCCCAGCTTACAAGCTGTAATTACGAGCTCTACGAGGACGTGAACGCTTTTTACAAGCTAGAATCTCATGGCAGTAATTTTGTAATTGTAGTAGGCCTACAACTGATAGGCTATATTTTGGGTTAATTTAAAGTTCTTATATTTTTAACTACTAATGTGAGTTTATTTTTTGTTACGAAAACCCAAATTTGCGTGAATATGTTGTTAAATTCTTTATTTTATATGCAAAAATGTTCATCCACAAGCAAAAGTGGCATAAATCTCCTTTGTTTTCCTCTTTTTCTTGTTGAATTAGCTCTAGTTTCTGTCATGATCATGAGTGCAATGAAACGAGGATAATGAGTCCAGGAGGTGAGTTATGGGTAATGTAATCTAAGGTGAACAATAGTCCATGTTGGAGTGCCCTCTGGTGGCTAAACGGGGCACTCCAACATGGACTATTGTTCACCTTAGACTACATTACCCATAACTCACCTCCTGGACTCATTATCCTCATTTCATTGCACCCACCTGTTTTGTGTTTGCTCATTAGTTTCTGTCTTTGGTTGTGGTTTGTTAATGTATTTCTCTGGCTTTTTGTTTTTGTGGACTGTTTATATGGAGTTTGACCCTTGCCTGTTTTTGGACATACGACTTTGGATTTCCCAATAAATGCTGCGCTTGGATCTTACCATCTTGTTTGTGTTAAGTCCGTGACAGTTTCATCCCTCAGGCTTATAAATAATAAATAAAATACTTTTATGGATGATGATGTATTCAAAATATTTAACCAATATTTAATTTTTAGCCAATTGTCTGGCTCATCTCTCAGAATGTTATCTCCTCTAGGTCAAAGATGGTATTCTCTACATTCTTAGACTTGTTCATCATGTTCTAACCTCGAGTGGAGGCCCTCCTGTCACGTACCAACACCCTTCTATCATTCCACTACAGTTTCATTTTAGAATAAGAAAAATTCTTTCTCAATCCCCCTTTTAGCATTTATATGATAACTTAAATTTGCTTTATTATTTAGTTATGTCAACACATTTTATACTCTTCATTGCTGATTTTCAAATGATCACTCTCTTAAATTTGTTAAAGAAGAAATGCATAGGCTGTTTTTGTGAGGATAGTCCCTTCAGTACAAGCAAGCAATAGTACATAGTTGTCAGAATTTTAACTTATTAATTCCCCCTTCTGTCATCTGGAAACCTTCTTAAACCATTTGTTTAAACGACCTCCGAAGAACAGGCGAATCTCAACATAACACCGACTGTTACGTAACAGTCGGGATCATTAATACGTATATTTGCATATGCCAGCCCGTCTTCAAGGCATTCAAGCCAGTATTAACATCTGGATCTGTTCACAGCTGAATCATCAGACTAGGTAAGCAAGCAAGAACAACAGTGAAAAATGGCAGATGGAGCAATAATAACTGACATGATTCATGATAACATGATATTTTTAGTGATATTTGTAAATTGTCTTTCTAAATGTTTCGTTAGCATGTTGCTAATGTACTGTTAAATGTGGTTAAAGTGTATTCATGGAGACAAGACTGTCGCTATTTTCATTTTTAAACACTTGCAGTCTGTATAATTCATAAACACAACTTCATTCTTTATAAATCTCTCTAACAGTGTGTAATGTTAGCTTTAGCCACGGAGCACAATCAAACTCATTCAGAATCAAATGTAAACATCCAAATAAATACTATACTTGCGCGATTAGACATGCTGCATGATGAACACTTTGTAAAGATCCATTTTGAGGGTTATATTAGCTGTGTGAACTTTCTTTATGCTGTTGAAGGCAAGCGTGAGCTCCATGGGCGGAGAGCACAAGAATTTAAAGGGGCCGCATATTTAATGATGCCCCAAAATAGGCAGTTAAAAAACTGAATTAAAAAAAAAAATCTATGGGGTATTTTGAGCTGAAACTTCACAGACAGATTCAGGAGACACTTTAGACTTATATTACATCTTTTAAAAAGACATTCTACGGCACCTTTAAGTCGTGATCACGAGAAAACAACTTTTGTTATCTCAAGATCACGAGAAAGTCATGATCACACAGTTATGGACATCAGTAATGTGCATAATCTTGCTTATAACCAAGTACAAGATCTGTTTAATTTCCATGGTAAAGCATTGTTGTACCTTAAGTGTCTTTCTAGCAACATAGTCCAACTCTTGTAATGCACTTTTCAGCCTTCCCTTCATGTAACTGAAATTTGGCATATTTACTGTATTTGCCACAACATGTCACTAGTATATGCATGCAATGATAATATTTTTGTGCATTACTGTCCCAAATGTCTAGATAGATTTTTTTTATTAAATCAATGATAAATTATAAAAAAGCTCAATCAATGAATCAGTTTATTTATGTAGCACATTTAAAAACAACACGTTGGCCAAACTGCTTTACATACCAGGACTGAACACATTCATACAATCTAGGAGGACACATCATATTTCCCTCAACTCAAAACGATCAAGGGATCATCACCCTGGTGTTTGTCAAATATTGTACAGATATTAAATATTATGCAAATATTCAAATAATTATTTAAAAAGCTTTTGGATGTTATATGCACCCCAAATCAGCTATACCGATTTTAGAATACATTTTCTATTCAATAAGACAGATATATCATCATGTTTAACAAATTTCTCGGATTCAGCAAATCATTTGTTAGACTAAATAAATTATTGTAATTATTAAAACTAATAACTCATGAGTTTGTAAATCTTCCTAATTGATTTATCAAAAAAATATATATTTTTAAATTAATAATTTTTAAAAAGTGCAATGTATCCATGATGCATTTTTTGTGCAGTACATACTGACATTTTTTGCATATGCAATATTTTTTTATAGTTATTTGTGTGAATAAATCATTTAGAGTATTTATACACATTTTTGGACTACATTTTACTTAGTTTGGACAAGTACAATAAGTCCCAAGTGTAAAAAAATACACACTGAATGTAAACTGCATAACTGGATCTTTCAAGTGTAGACAGCTCCATTGATCATAATCATCAAAGTAGTTGTGTTAGATGTGTAATTAGCCACATGGAATTTAATAGGTTATTGTTATTAAAGACACACTGGCATCAGGCAGTTACAGAAAAGTTGACACAATAAACATCAAAAAGACAAACAAGTCTTCTGATCTAATTGCTCTATGTGACATTTAAAGGCAAAGTATGATTCACGTTCCCATTCATGTGGAATTATTGTTTTTTGGGTTTTGCATTTACAGAATTGTGTAATTTATTCTAAAGCCGGGTGCACACTGTATGATTTATAAGAGTCATTTACAAATGTTGCCTGTCAGACTGTACGAACATGATCCTCATGTCACACTGTGGGATCACAGCATGTCTTGAAAAATAAAGACAATCTGGTCATCGTAGGAGAAGTCACACTGCAGGACTGTAAGTCAAATTTTCTGACACGGCAAGAATTTCATTTGAGGTCAATTTTGATCGCAACGGTCATTAATCGGCTGTTGGTGAACATAAACTAGTGATCAAAGACTACAGATTTTTGGCAAAGATCAGAGGAATCTTGTGGCCAAAATCATACAGTTTGAACCCAGCTTAAATGTCCCTTATTAAGGAAAATCATGTTCGTCATCTGAGCTGTTGACGCTTTCTGAGAGCTCTTCGTCTTGCAGGTCATCTTCCTGTTCAAGCTTCTCTTCTTCAGACATCAAATCTCGTTGGCTGAAAATTTTCACATAGCCTGCCTTTACCAACTGTTAAAGGTTTAAAGTTCATAATGTTTCTTTCGAACAATGCAGAGGAGACCTTTGCATGCAATGTCAGACAGGGTTGGAGAAAGAGCTGAAAAACAAAAGGAAAAATATTTTTTTTTTACATCTAATAAATTTTCTAAGACTTTCTTACATTTTGAGCTGATCTCATTAATCAGTGCTTCGAATTTGGACATCTTGTGTGTCGGGACCATCCAGTGCTGTTTCATCTCCTTACAAATTAGACCTCTCTCTTCCTGGAGGTGTCTCACTGCCATCACCTTATCAAACACCTTCCTCTTGGTGAGAAATGGAGCCGATTCTGGGTGACAAAACAAAAGAGTCATTATATGCAACGAACTCTGGTGCGGTTCGAATGATATATGAATGCAAAACGGACCAAAGTCATGTAAACGAACCAAAAACAGGAAGACAAGGTTAAGGTTCGGTGATAAAATTGCCGATTTGAACGCTAATCGGACCAGGACTAAATGTTGTTTTTTTCTTTTTTGGTCCGGACCAAATGAAGCAAATGAACCGAACTACAAGTGTGAACGCACCCTAAGAGTGCTGTGGTGCTTGGTCCAGTCCACGTTCAACAGTGTTTTTCAGTAATTGCTTAATGCACCAGGAATCAATTAGTAAAACCTACAAATCCCAACTGCAGTAATTCACTAAGAAAGTTATACCTTGAAAGATCTGTTAACCAGCGCTTGTCCCAAATTGAGAATCTCCCGCTTGTTCCACAACATAGCTTGCAGTGTAATCATGTCTGCTTGGCCTATGACAGAAATATAAGAAAAGACAATGAGAGGTGTGTATATAACAAAAGTAATTCTGCATTAATACCTGATTTTGACATGTATTTGCTTGTAACAGCAGTTCTAGATAGGAAGCTGTTCACTTGCTCCACTTCCTCACCAATAGTTGACCCAGCTCCTTCCTGGTAGGCCCCACTATACTTGACTATACTTAAAAAAAAATGCACTCAAAGTACATATTATTTCTTATTATTACATACTTAAAATACATGGTACTACCCCTCACATTCAGTTTGCTTCTTGGCCAGTTCTTTAGTTGCTGTCCAGTGTGATGCACCATACAATCCTCTTCCTGACACCTAGATCATATAAATTATATACATTTTTTAAAAACTCAAAAGACCACTGCTAAATATACCACTCTAAATGTGACACAACTTTACAGCTGATCAACAAAAAGGTTTAAATATTTACAGAACATTCACATTAGCTTTTGTAAGATTTCTTAAAAATGATAAATGCTTTAAACAAACAAAGCCATCCCACCATGTATTTTACATATTAAAGGATTAGTCCACTTTTAAATAAACTTTTCCTGATAATTTACTCACCCCCATGTCATCCAAGATGTTCATGTCTTTCTTTCTTCAGGCGAAAAGAAATTAAAGTTTTTGATGAAAACATTCCAGGATTTTTCTCCATATAGTAGACTTCAATGGGCACCAAACGATTGAAGGTCAAAATTACAGTTTCAGTGCAGCTTCAAATTGTTCAACACGATCCCAGATGAGAAATAAGGGTCTTATCTAGTGAAACCATCACTCATTTTCTGAAAAAAAAAATGAAAATTATATAAGTTTTAACCTTAAATGCTCATCTTGAACTAGCTCTCTTCTTCTTCTCCTCTATTTGAATTCCAGCAGTGTAGACACTGCTAAGTGTATTACTGCCCTCCACAGGCCAAAGTTTGAACTAATTATTATATACTATTGAACTAGCATATTGCATATAAAAATTAGTTCAACCTTTGACCTGTGTAAGTTCACCAGTCATTTGTGAATTGCGCCTCCTGATGGAACAGTATGAGATGAGATGACAAAATGCCGGGATGTTGCCTCTTCAATGTGCGATATATATGTGTATATCGTAATTGTTGTTTTAATGATGTGCGATATAACATTATACAGTATAGCCTATTGCAAAAACACAGCCAGAGAGAGCACATTAATCTCCATTAACCTGCAATTAAATTACAAGACTGTTTTGTTCAGACACTCATTAAGAAAAATGTCCATATCATCCTTAATTTAATTAACACTAAAGGCTCTTTGGCCAGTTGTCTGTCATCATCCGTTTCAGCCTGTGAAAGTTGAAGAAGGGCTTGTTCCTGGTCTTCCTCTTTCAAAATCAGAAAGCACAGCTCTTCCACTAAACCCTTGAAGACTTTTGGTTGTTGTGCAGCGCAGAGGTCTTCTGTGATCCACGGCTCCTTCATGAGAGAAGGGTACAAACAAATGGGATGATACAACACTTTGTGTTGTAGTCAGGATGCAGCACAGGTTACACTAGTATTTTATTCACTGTTGTTGTTTTTTTTTCCTTTTATTCTTCTGAAAACAGGCCATTGCTTCTGTATTCACTTTCCAAATTCGCAGTAAATGTACACACCTATGAAATATCGATATTTGGTGATTATTTATTTTTCTTCCTTATTTTTTTTACTCAAAACAGACAACAACAAACCTGACAAGCATATATAAGCATATAAATCTAAGCAAATTAGCTCAAAAAGTGACATTGATTTATAAGTAGATTAGAATCAGCTCACAAGAATGTGCAGAATTCGTTTTATTAAACCAACTCACAAACGCATAGCTAGACTAAACAAACACAAACATACAAATCACACATACATAGGAAATGAGAGAGTGGAAATGAATTGAACCGCATCATAAAAGGGGAATGGAGCAATGAAAAGAGTCATTTAACCAGCTGGAAGAACCATCAGTTTCTCCCTATAAAGCACCTTTGTTAACAAAGGGGTTCACAATCTTGATACTAAATCTGTTTAGTGTTCAAACGATACTTACAAATGCCTTAGCTGTTGAGGAGCGTCCAGATCTGCAGGCTCAGGAGAAATTCTTGACAGTTTGGTCTGATGGTCAATATCTCCTGCGTTGAATAAAGAAAAATGTAGATATCTCGCACCATTAATTTGACCCTGTTGTCAAGGAAGCTTGGGAGCTGGGCGGGATCTCACGTGAGCAGTCCGTAGTATCAGCAGGAACAAAGAAGAACCAGAAGAGAGACGACGATTTGCGTGAGGCTTTTTAAGAAATCAGACCTCTGACTTTTGGCTTGACCATAAGAAAGGTGCAATTCTCTGGCGGGAGGGTTTCTTTGTTTTAAATTGGACTCATTTGCATGAGGGGAGTGAGCTGGTAAGTTTGTGTCCATTTATACGCTGATAAATACAACAAACATACTGTGGTGGATTTGGTTCGACACTCCCTGTGCTTGATTAAAGGTCCCCTAGAACATGTTTTTAACCCTTTAAGACCTGAAGGCTTTTTTAGAGTTTTTTTTTTCTGAGCGACACACACAAAAGTAAAGACTCATAACTCAAAAACTCTAGCAAGGAGAGTCAAAAGGTAGGTATCATTTGATAGAAAACATTTTAAATTTTAAGAAAATATAAATTACATGACATTTAGACATTTTCTTGCTGAGAAACAGCTGATAAAAGACAAAAAATATATATCATTTTTTAAAAATAATTTTTCTTTTTTTTTATTTGACATGGAATAACTCAGGAACACAATAAGATAGCTAAAAAAATCTTTTTTGGTGATGCTCTCCTATATGTGAGCTGTATCTGGTTCAAATTTCGTAGTGATAGCATAAAGAATAGTTTGGAAAATTGTTGTTCATTTTTTCCGCAGCCAGGTGGCGCCAACGGGCGGTAAACTCCGGTTTAGTGGTGCTTCTCAGCACTCGTTAGGAGTTTTTCAAAATGGTTAGATGCATTAAAAAGATGAGATTCTAAGCTTTAAAATGATATCTATTTTGTGTTATTCCACGTTGGAAAACGAACATGGATGGGTCCGGGAACATTGGATACACACTGCATCCCGGAGAGATGAGAGACATGTTTTTAGCCAAGTATGTTAAATCATTCCGTAAGTAATATCTTGTGATCAACGCAATATATTGGGCTTGATATGAAAGTTTAAAGTCTCTGGTTTTGTATGCAAAAAGAATTTCTGTGCTACCTATATGGATTCAATTTTTACGCAAATGGGAGCGCCGACGCTCCATCCGGTCTTAAGGGGTTAAATGATGTAATATAAGTCTAAGGTGTCCCCTGAATGTGTCTGTGAAGTTTCAGCTCAAAATAACGCATAGTTTTTTTAATATACAATGTTTTAACTGCCTATTTTGGGGTGTAATTAAAAATGCACAGATTTACGCTGGGCGCCGCCCCTTTAAATCGTGTGCTCCCTGCCACACGAGCTCTCGACTATATAACAGCGCATTTACAAAGTTCACACAGCTAATATAACCCTCAAATGGATCTTTACAAGATGTTTGTCATGCATGCTTCGAATTATGTGAGTAAATTATTTATTTGGATGTTAACGTTTGATTCTGTATGAGTTTGAGGCTGTGCTCCGTGGCTAACGGCTAATGCTACACTGTTGGAGAGATTTATAAAGAATGAAGTTGTGTTTATGAATTATACAGACTGCAAGTGTTTAATAATGAAAATAGCGACGGCTCTTGTCTCCGTGAATACAGTAAGAAACGATGGTAACTTTAACCACATTTAACAGTACATTAGCAACATGCTAACGAAACATTTAGAAAGACAATTCACAAATATCACTAAAAATATCATGATATCATGGATCATGTCAGTTATTATTGCTCCATCTGCCCTTTTTTGCTATTGTTCTTGCTTGCTTACCTAGTCTGATGATTCAGCTGTGCACATCCAGACGTTCTGCCCTTTCTAATGGCTTGAACATGGGCTGGCATATGCAAATATTGGGGGCGGAGCCCCCGGCTGTTACGTAACAGTCAGTGTTATGTTGAGATTCGCCTGTTCTTCGGAGGTCTTTTAAACAAATGAGATTTATACAAGAAGGAGGAAACAATGGAGTTTGAGACTCACTGTATGTAATTTCCATGTACTGAACTCTTGTTATTCAACTATGCCAAGATAAATTCAATTTTCAATTCTAGGGCACCTTTAAGTTGACTTGTGTGTCGGACTGATCATCTGTTGATTGCTTATGCCTGGCAGAAGAATAGTCAGTAAAAGAATCACAAGGCTCAAAAGCACTGTCTTGTGTTGTTTATTAAATACAGTTACAAATATCACCGCTCCCCATTCAGACACAAATATGAGCCCACTAGAACACAACGCATACAATGCCTTCTATGAGATGGTGATGTCCACCTAAGTGTGAGTCATTAAACTAGGAGTAATTTGATATGAAACACCACCTTGATGGGCTACAACATCTAGAAGTTCTGTTGTCATTAGTGTCTTTAAAGTGTGTGTGTGTGTGTGTGTGTGCATTTTTGTGACATATCAGGACACAAATGTGTATAATGACATGGGTATGACAAAAAGAGGTGACTTACCCATGTCCCCACTTTTCAAAAGGCTTATAAATCACACAGAATGAGTTTTTGTGAGAAAGTAAAAGTGTGCACAGTTTCCTGTGATGAGTAGGTTTAGGGGTAGGGGTAGTGTAGGGGGAGAGAAAATACGGTTTGTACAGTATAAAAACCATTACGCCTATGGAATGACCCCACAATTCACAAAAACAAAAGTGTGTGTGTGTGTGTGTGTGTGTGAGAGAGATGAAATAATCCTCCTCAAATGAGGAATTTGACCATGAACACAGAGGTGATGGTAGTGAAGGCCATGCCGACAGCAGAGAAGTGACCCGGAGCCGAGTTACACAGGTCAGTAGAACAGCACGTCTTCGTCATCTGGTACATCTGTGTGCTCGAGTCGGACGGGAAATTCACCTGCTCAGTTGTATTGCATTTGGACACTTCGAGACATCCTTTCATCTTAATATCCACAAAACCAGCTGAAATTGAGATCCAAGAAAACATAGATTAAGGTTAAAAAATGTCTGAGAACAGAAAAAATATATGCAAACATTAACAATGTTCTTCACCCTGGAGAGCGTAACAAGTAATTAAAATCCCCAAAATAAAATGAATTATTCAGTTTTAGTATATTAAATCTTACGATTTTAAGGAGATGCAAAAAATAATGACTCTTTAACGAACATTTACGTCTTTGAGGGTGTTCAACAGCTTTTGAACAGAATAAACTTACCAGCCTTCCCTAATCCACTGAAGCACTGCTGACCAGCATCACATGTCTTTTTGGTTGTGTAGCAAAGACTCCCGATTCCCAGTTTGCACTCATAACACTGCAGGGCCTGACCTGAGAGAGAGCAGATTCATGAAACATTTGAACATGGAATTCATTCAAATCTTTTTAAAAGGCATTTAAGTTTCTTCAGTATAAAAAGTAATAAACAGTTGTCCTGTTTATTCTACTCACCCTCCCATGTTTATCTTTATATATGTATGAGAGCATATCATATTTGAATATACAGTAATTAACTCCCAATATAAAAATGTACAAAAACAATACCATATTTATGAATCATTTTTACCTTTAAGGACTTTTTTTAAAATCTGATTAAGCTCAGTTCTGAAGAAAATGTGAAACCCAACTATAGCAAACGAACCCCATCCATACACACTTACTCAAGCTTACACATATCATATACTGAATGATCCATGTTATATTTGAAAGTTATTTTCAAGTTCTAATTCCAGTCACAGTTCACTAACAGGAAACATGAAAACCATACCGTAGGATAACAGCAATAGGGTAAACATGGTGAAAACATGTTTTTTTTTGGTTTTGTAAGATCAAACCAAGCATAGACCTGATTGTGACATGTCAGATAATTACTAAGTTCTTCCCTCTTTTCTGTGAAATGTCACTCTCTTCTTAATTCGTTAAACCTGTTTTCCAGGGATATGATCATGTGATCTTCCCTAGAGCAGATTTTCTTAGTGACAGTTGGGTGGGTGGAAGTTACAGTAAATATTTATTTGAAACCGAATTTTGCATATGTACTTTAAAAGGTGACCTATTATGCCCCTTTTGACAAGATGTAATTTAAGTCTATAGCATTTGGGTATGAGAAAAATAAAGCCGTTTTTGTGGGTGGGTTGCTTTAAATGCAAATGAGCTTGTGCTCCTTGCCCTCGAGCTCACTCTCATTCCAATACACTGAGGCAAACATAATACAGAAGTTCACACAGCAAATATAACTCACAATATAACTGTTCGTGATGTATGGCGTTAAATGATGGACAAAACAGCGCGAGCACATAAACACGCGCAAGTGAATTAACTTCCATTCTACTCTACAAAATACTTGTTCAGATTCAGAAATGTGGTCTATAGCCAAACTGATGCAAATTCAGCCAAGTTTTCCTATGTAACTGGTTTGGTCTCTCTGCCTCAACTAACCGGTCTCTCTCACGAACACATCGACAAATGGGTACAAATAAACATCTTACAAACTGCATTAACAGAGCACTGATTACTGACAAAATGCCTGCTTTATGTTAAAAAAATAAATAAATTCATCATAATAAAAATACCTCTAAAGGAAATCTGGATACTCAGGACATTCGTTGCTTTTATTTTTAAATAATTTTGTTACTATTATTTAAATACATGCTCTATACTTGTAAAATACAGCATGAGGTCACAATGTAAAACTGGCAAACAAAGTGTTTAAAAATGCAACAAATTTAAAAATATAAATTTTAATTGAAAGGTGGAGATGTGTAATATATCAAACAGTAAGTCAACTCCGTCAGGTTTTATGTCTGATGGTTGACAAGTGCTCTCAAAATGTCTAGATGATGTGATCTAATATGTTTTTGCATATGGGGAATACTTCTAATGTTGTTTCACAACTATATTTACATTTTAAATTTGGCCCCAGCCGAATCTTTGTCAACTCTGTCAGTATTTAACACCGTCAGGTGAAGGTTTAAGTCAATCTTGAAAGAAATGTCATTAAAATATTAAAACAACAACTGAACTACATGATATCATGTCTGATTTACCTAAGAATGATGATTATATATGTTTAGTATTAAAAAAAGGTTAGAGAATTAGGAATTAATTTATTTTTAACTCCTTTACTGAACACCATTCTGTCATAATTGAAGACTTTATACTGCTGTTGGATGAATCAAATTAACAAATATGCTTTTTAAATGTGTCGGATGGGACAAATTAAGTTCTGAAGTGAATAAATGTACATTTTTAGAGAAAAACATTTTCAGAAAAACCTGTTCCCTTACATGGTTCATTAGCTGAGACCTTTGTCTACAAATATACCAGTTTAAAAATAATGATAGAAAAATAAATATAATTATATTAATACATAAAAAGTTCTAAAAATCATGAGTATTTCTTTGTGGAAGCTTGTTGTAGGCTCAAATCACTGAAAGCAATATTATGGATGAGAATGACACATAAACCACAGCTTCTAAATTTATTATGTTTGTGACTCACAGATTCACATGTTCCACAGTGACTGAATAGATGTGGAATGAAAGGAGCTCATTCGCCACACAAAAAAACTGACCAGAAATATTCAAACAAATAATCTACTGCTATTTTATACACTAGGCTATATATATATATATATATATATATATATATATATATATATATATATATATATATATATATATATATATATGAAAAGCATCTTACCTGCTGCGAAATACAGAATGACTGCAAAGAAGCCGAAAATGATTTTGTTCATCTTTCTTGCTGTAGCTGAGGTTAAGTAGAAGACCGTTAAACTCTAGTCAGACTGCTGTGAATAGCGGAGACCTGCTATATTTATAGGTCCACACCCATGACACCATCCGTTACACTTCTGAACACAGTCCTGCGACGTCTCAAGGGTGTGGTGTAAATTAACACACACACACGCACAGGTTTGTTTTTCTTAGTGAGGACATTCCATAGGCATAATGGTTTTTATACTGTACAAACTGTACCTTCTGTCCCCCTACACCTAAACCTGCCCATCACACAAAACTGTCTGCATTTTTACATTTTTAATAAAACTTTAGTATGTTAGCTATTTGTATGTATGTTTGTATTTAGTATGTAAAGCTATTTTAGATATGAGGACTCATGAAATGTCCACATTTCAAATTCAAAATGTCATTCAAATGTCGCTCAAAAACATGCTCTCAATATGATTGTTTAACCCTCAGGGGTCTGAGGCTGATTTGGGGCCTGGAGAAGTTTTGACATGCTCTGACATTTGTGCTTTTTTCAGTTGTTCATAAACATATTAATGGAAAAAGTGTCATTACACTGTATTCAGCACAAACTAGGCTACAATAATATGTGAGGAACATGTATGTACATGTTTGTGTTTTTGAAGGAATAATGTTTATGCGTGGTTACTGAAAAAACAAAAAACTTAAGTCACTGAAATAAGGCCAAAATAAGTATATTAAATCTGTGTTCACAAGACTTCTGGGTATTGGAGGTTGTAGACTAGAGTTTTTGCTTCAAAATTATGTAAAAATTATGCTGCCTACTCCTTCATATAAAACAATATATTGATTTAGTTTTTGTAAGACACTTTTTGCCAAGAAACACAGTATGCGTGGAGGCGTGAATCTGCATGAATAATGGGTGATTCTCACCTGAGAAGACAAAAGAATCGCATAGTAATGACCTGAAATGACTTGCATATTAATGAGGCATTTCAGTCAGGTAGGCTGTGAAAAAAACCTTCTGTGATGTCTCAAGCTCATCATGATATATGAAACATACAGAAAAATATTATTACAATATAAAGTAATGGTTTTATATTATACTTTAAAATATAATGTATTTCTGTGATGCAAAGAGTCTGAATATAGGCTTTTTGTTTAAAAGCATGCACATTTGGAGAATGTTGGATTCTCATATGCTTATGTCAATTTTCTATACAGAGAAGTTATATTTATTTAATATTCATTGTCATTACTATGAGCGCTGGTGTTTTCAATTCATCCTTGAAGTCGGAGGGCGCTCTCTGTGCATTTTTAGTCCACAAATTCATCTAAAAGAAGAAGAGGCTATTCCATGAATGGAGTTTCCAATTCATACTGCAGCCGGAGGGCGCTAAAGAAACAAAAACTCATCTAAAATTCATCTATAGAAGAAAAGAAAACAGGAACTAACTGCATGTCTTCTAGAGCTCCCTAACCATGACTTTTACATCCAGATAAACACTTTTCAAGACAATAAATACACGATTGAGACAATGAATGCATGTATTGCCTCTGAATTTGCGTCTGAATAGCGCTGGCTCCGTGGGCGTGGCCGCATTAGCGGATAATGAGCTGAATCACAGACTTCTGACATGTGTCTCTTTTCATACAGATTACATAAACACAGAAGGTTTGTTTTCGATTTGACTTACATGATTTAAAACCTGACATCTTAACGTTTTTTTAGACATAAGTGTAACTTTTCTGTGATTAGTATTCACTAAGTTACAGTTCATTTTCTGAGAACTATCAGATTGGACTTCGTTCAGAGGGAGAGGAGAAATCACGCATCATGTTAGTTTTCTTTATTTTACAAAAAGCACAACATTGTGTTTTTACTCTGAGTGTATACAAATAAGATATAAGATATTCTATAGTTTCAATTGATATATTACTTATGTCTCTATGACAAAAAATGACGGAGTATTTTAAGTCTGTTTTGCTGCAATGTGAAAAAAATCCTGCAAAACGCGCCGGCGCGTTTTCAGTCCTCAGAGTGTTAAATTATTATTTTTTTATTATTTCAGTGAAACACAGAAGTCT
Organism: Megalobrama amblycephala; assembly: GCF_018812025.1. Classification (NCBI taxonomy): domain Eukaryota; kingdom Metazoa; phylum Chordata; class Actinopteri; order Cypriniformes; family Xenocyprididae; genus Megalobrama; species Megalobrama amblycephala. The sequence continues at coordinate 12,382,230 of NC_063044.1, read as the reverse complement.
ATGTGGACCAAACTGTCAATCATTTCTCATTGCTTTCATGCAAAATGCATTCAATGATCACATTTTTTTTTCTTTCAAAATTCATGAGCACTTTTGTCACTTTTGTCGTTCATACATACCCAGGGGCGTGTCTAGAGGGGTGGCACCCCCCGGAATATTATTGGCCATCCCTGGTGCCAAGGCCAGTGTGGTTCAATGAAAAACAACATTTCTGATTGTACTCAGAGCAGGCAGTCAGGATCTAAATCACTTAAGAGGCAATTTATTAGCAGACGGAGTCAGATCCAAACATGTATTGTGCACAATCTTTATTAACTAACTCACAAACTAAATTAACAAACACATAACATACACACAGGTCACACGTAGGTAAAACTGTGCAATGATAGAGTTGAACCGGAAGTGGGACCAGAAATGAAGCTATGGGAAAAAGTCAAAGACAATCTGGAAAATAATCATCAGTTTATGAAACAACTTAAGATGTTAATTTGACTCTTACTGGGGAAAAAGTTCTTTCTCTCTCTCATAGATGAGCACATGGCTGGGTTGCAGGCCTAAGCCTACAGGCCTTGGCCTGAAGAGGCCTGCAGCAAAAGGGGTCTCTTCAGTCGTCCAAGAAGCAAGAAAAAAGAGAGGGAGGGGCTTTGTGCGCTGGCTTTTAACCTCTGGTCAAAGTCACACCTCTTAGGGTTGACCTGACCAATGAAGATGTTGCATTTCCGGGCGACAACACACTATAACTGATTCTCTGTCTCTCTAACAAAAAAACAGCTATACAAATTTTGAAGGAGGGACTGTATTACTTCACACTAGGGGTGACTCTTCGATAGGAGGAGCCTGATTCGACTACCAATCTCACAGTCGAATCTTCACATAGGTTTTATGAAACGAGATATGGAGGTGCTCAATATATGATTTTACATTGACATAAGCTACCGGTTCTTTCCCAATAGGTTAATATACAGCGTATTATGTTAATACTATAAATAAAAATGTGAAAACAAAGAAGCTTTTAATAAATATTTTTAATGTGTGTGAATAAATCCAACCACCCCTGTGACCGATTTAAGTTTCACATCCATCATCCGTGACGGGCAGAGGAGCATCTTTGCGGCAGGCATTAAATCTTTAGCAATGCCTGGGATAAAGTGTACAATAGGATGCACTTTGGTAAAAGATGATCAAAAAAACGTATGACGTACCACGTGATTGATGATGTTTGAAGCTTCAAACGTCATGCAGTATTAGAAAGTCGAGACATCTGATGCTTAAAAGGAAAATACATTTAATCATGTTTTATTTAGGGGTATCAGAGACCCTGAACAGAACACAAGAGTTAAAGAGCTCATCTAAAATATTTTTTCAACTACTCACATCATTGTTTATTTTATATTATTGATGAATATGTGAATCCATTGACTAGGCTACATGTGACACAAGTTGTGGTCTCATTGTCACAAATTAATTTAGATGAGATTACATCAGATTAGATAGAACAGATTCAAGACAAGATTGATTCCATATGTCAAGGACTTCCGACGCTTTGTTTGGTCACATGCTTTTTCAAACCGTAGATCTGCTCAGCGATGATTTAGATATGGTGCAGAAAACAAGTCTGACCACCAGATGTCGCTAATGCGCACTGTGTTAAAAGATTCGAGTAATGAACCATTAAATAAACTTGTAACTGAGAACTTCTCGAACTCCAGAGTGCTTTAAACAATTATTGGTTATCTGTAACAAATAATTGTGTCTGATTTGTCTCAGTCGTTACACTAATCAGTAAGTAATATCAAAATTTAGGGCTAAGATTGTTCTTTTTTAGCTAATCAATCAACTATTAAAATTCTCAAACTACATTTTTATTACTATTTTGTTCTGCTGGACCAAAACTTCACAGCTAGAACAGTAAATTATAAATTAACACAATAACACAATAAATCTTAAAAGCCAGAACAGTAAACTTATAAATTAACACAATTACAAAATATATAAAATGTTGTTAAAACAGTATAACACAATTAACAAAATGTGGCTCCTAAAGTCAAGATTAATAGCCACCACCCCCGAGTCTCCCGGGGGCATGTTTCATCGGCTGCAGATGATTTTATTTGGGTCTCCGTTGCAGCAGTGTCCCATTTCATGACAGCAGCTACAATCAAAGCAAAAAAATCCACATGTAAAATAAATAAATACAGACGCCACTATTGTGGTTTAGAGATAGTATACATAGTTGAAAATAAAGTACTTGAATCAATTAAATTAAATGGTTATTAAATCACAAATCAAGTAAAACATATACATATAAACAATTTTTTTTTTTTTTTTAAATGACCATAATATGAAGCTAACCTTTTACTGCTGAAAATAATGCCTTGTCTTCAAATCGTATCGTATTCATGTTGAATCGGGTCATTAGTTGATTAATGAAGAGCCTGATCCAATCCAAAACATAAATAATATGCAATTATTACACACACACACACACTCATGCAGAGACTGTTTACTGATACAAGAGTTTATTAGGGTTACCAATTAAATGAGTGAATGAAATACCTGTGAAAATCTGTTATTTCGTGCAGTATTATGAAGGTAAATCAGTAGCGAAACCCGAGAGGTTGCTGATTTGAATGTGAGAACTTGTAGTATTAATATTTGTATTTGTAAATTGAAATTTACACTCACAGCCCTGATGTGAAAAGCTGAATGTTTTGATTTGCACACGCAGACAACAATCAAAACACCCGTGTTACGAAGTTGTAGTTGCAGATTAATAGTTACAAATGTGTAAAATGGCATTCACATAAACAAAATGACAGACACAAATGTGTGAGACATATTTACTGTTGCACTTTACTTCAGTTTCGCTGTACAGCTTCAAGTCAGCGCTTACAACCTCTCAGATCTGGCAGTACAAGTTCAATTCCTGGCGCTTTGACTTTTGCTACTGTTTTTGCGATATTCCTGTTGCAAAACTGACTTGAGAGAGCAGAACGGGGGGGGGGGGGGGGGTTTTGGTCGATGCCTGACCAATGAACAATGCTATCCAGTGCGACTTGGCATGCGGTAATAAATATTTGCATATGTATGAGACAATATTTTCATTAAAATATCATTAGTTTTAACAGTTTTTTTATATTACAGTAAAAAAGTAGTAAAGTCATTTAATTGGGTGGCTGCTACATGGAGCACCAAAACAGCACAATCTGCTCTATGTAGTGATGTCTTTGCGTAAAAAAAACATCCCATTTCATTGGCTGACTCCAACCAATAAACGACTTTACTACTCTTTTACTGTAATATTAATATTAATGATATTTTAATGAAAACAGGGATTTTAACTCAGGGCACAGAACTAGCTACAACGCCCCCCCTCTTCTTCTTTTTTTTTTTTTTTACATGGTCTCTGAGCAGCTTTGTCCCAAAATGTGCGTATTGTTTTCAGAGAAACATGTGATTAATGAAAAACGAAGCCTCACATTGTTTACAGTCATGTGAATGCTTCACTTTGCGTGTCAGAATGTTTGAACCCAGACCATTAGCCTACTATATGAAAGTTCAAGTAAGTCCATTTACTAAACATTTTAAATATATAAACCTGTAGCCTATATTACATCATCATATGTTCTGTCATATAGGCTACAATAACAGCACAATACTTGCATCAAACAACTCAATAGGCTATGCATGATTAGTAATTATTATTCTTTTTGTTGATCCATTTCATTTATTGCCAAACTTTAAGATGTGAATTATATTACTGAAATAAACACATTTTGAGTCGTCAGGCTTTTATTTGTGTTTAGTGGATAAAACTATGGAGCTGCGATCTCAGGTTTATGGCTGCTGTAAATTTTACCTGCCACAAGATGGCGCTGTTTCTGCAATTTTGATGCTTTGAAATCATTCCCGAAACGTTTAGAGAAAAGCTCAAACATTTAAGAGGCTTCATTTTTCCATCCCTACTCAATGGTTTTAGGCCTTTTTGTAAATGATTCAGTCGAATTTTGCTGTTTTATTGAGCGTTTACTCATTTTGAGCTTGTTTTTTTTTTAACATTAACCCTCTGTAACGTCATATCCAATCAGATTTCTTTTCACCCATATCCCCCACGCCCTTACAACACACAAACGCAAACCTTTATTTATTCTCATTCTGTCTTGCTCTCTTAATATGTAATGAGTTTACGCAGATAGATTTTAATAATCAATTTTAAATAATTTTGTAAAAAACAAATTAAATAAAAATAGCGCCCTCTCATGGAATACGCACAGTGCGTACACTGGCATTGTTCATTGGTCAGGCATCGACCAATAAAACGGCCTCACCCCCACCCACCCCACCCCCGTTCTGCTCTCTCACGTCTGCTTTCAAGTGCTCAAGTCAGTTTTGCAACAGGAATATCGCAAAAACAGTAGCAAAAGTCAAAGCGCCAGGAATTGAACTTGTACTGCCAGATCTGAGAGGTTGTAAGCGCCGACTTGAAGCTGTACAGCGAAACTGAAGTAAAGTGCAACAGTAAATATGTCTCACACATTTGTGTCTGTCATTTTGTTTATGTGAATGCCATTTTACACATTTGTAACTATTAATCTGCAACTACAACTTCGTAACACGGGTGTTTTGATTGTTGTCTGCGTGTGCAAATCGAAACATTCAGCTTTTCACATCAGGGCTGTGAGTGTAAATTTCAATTTACAAATACAAATATTAATACTACAAGTTCTCACATTCAAATCAGCAACCTCTCAGGTTTAGCTACTGATTTACCTGAAAATATTATATATTGTATTATTGTTTTGTTTGTTTCTTTTTGGATAAGATTGTTTTTCATTAGTTTTGTCATATTTATCTATATATATTACATTATTGGGTTTGGATTAGTGATGGGAAACCGAGGCTTTCTGAAGCATTTGAGGCTTTCATCAAATTGTGTCGAAAAACGGTTCATTACTCAAAGCTTTTAACACAGTACGCATTAGCGACATCTGGCGGTCAGACTTGTTTTCTCCACCATATCTAAATCATTGCGGAGCAGATCTACGGTTTGAAAAAGCGTGTGACCAAAGCTTCGGAAGTAGGGAATCACTCTTGTCTTGAATCAGTTCATCTGATCTAATGTCATCTAAATTAACACTCTGAGGTCTGAAAACGCGCCGGCGCGTTTTGCAGGTTTTTTTTCACATTGCAGCAAAACAGACTTAAAATACTCCGTCATTTTTTGTCATAGAGACATAAGTAATATATCAATTGAAACTATAGAATATCTTCTTTTATTTGTATACACTCAGAGTAAAAACACAATGTTGTGCTTTTTGTAAAATAAAGAAAACTAACATGATGCGTGATTTCTCCTCTCCCTCTGAACGAAGTCCAATCTGATAGTTCTCAGAAAATGAAGTGTAACTTAGTGAATACTAATCACAGAAAAATTACACTTATGTCTAAAAAAACGTTAAGATGTCAGGTTTTAAATCATGTAAGTCAAATCGAAAACAAACCTTCTGTGTTTATGTAATCTGTATGAAAAGAGAGCCATGTCAGAAGTCCGTGATTCAGCTCATTATCTGCTAATGCGGCCACGCCCACAGAGCCAGCGCTATTCAGACGCAAATTCAGAGGCAATACATGCATTCATCGTCTCGATCGTGTATTTATTGTCTTGAAAAGTGTTTATCTAGATGTAAAAGTCATGGTTAGGGAGCTCTAGAAGACATGCAGTTAGTTCCTGTTTTCTTTTCTTCTATATATGAATTTTAGATGAGTTTTTGTGTCTTTAGCGCCCTCCGGCTGCAGTATGAATTGGAAACTCCATTCATGGAATAGCCTCTTCTTCTTTTAGATGAATTTGTGGACTAAAAATGCACAGAGAGCGCCCTCCGACTTCAAGGATGAATTGAAAACACCAGCGCTCATAGTAATGACAATGAATATTAAATAAATATAACTTCTCTGTATAGAAAATTGACATAAGCATATGAGAATCCAATATTTCTCCAAATGTGCATGCTTTTAAACTAAAAGCCTATATTCAGACTCTTTGCATCACAGAAATACATTATATTTCAAAGTATATAATAGAATACCATTATTTTAAATTGTAATAATATTTCACAGTATTGCTGTTTATGATGAGCTGAGACATCACAGAGGGTTTTTTTTCACAGCCTACCTGACTGAAATGCCTCATTAATATGCAAGTCATTTCAGGTCATTATTATGTGATTCTTTTGTCTTCTCAGGTGAGAATGGCCCATTATTCATGATGATTCACGCCTCCACGCATACTGTGTTTCTTACAAAAACTAAATCAATATATTGTTTTATATGAAGGAGTAGGCAGCATAATTTTTACATAATTTTAGTCTACTTTTAGACTCTAGTCTACAACCTCCAATACCCAGAAGTCTTGTGAACACAGATTTAATATACTTATTTTGGCCTTATTTCAGTGACTTAAGTTTTTTGTTTTTTCAGTAACCACGCATAAACATTATTCCTTCAAAAACACAAACATGTACATACATGTTCCTCACATATTATTGTAGCCTAGTTTGTGCTGAATACAGTGTAATGACACTTGTGTCATTAATATGTTTATGAACAACTGAAAAAAGCACAAATGTCAGAGCATGTCAAAACTTCTCCAGGCCCCAAATCAGCCTCAGACTCCAGAGGGTTAATTTGTGACTATGAGACCACCACTCGTGTCACGTGTAGCCTCACATACTGATCAATAATATAAAATGATGTGATCATAACTGACATGAGTAGGCTAGTTGAAATAATTTGGATAAGCTGGTTAACCTTTATATTCTGTTCAGGGTTTCTTTGACCGATCATAAATCCGAACTCATAAAACATGATTAAGTGCATTTTCCTTTTATGCATCAGGTGAAGTGCCAATTTTTTCAAACCAGCTGTCTCGACTTTCCAATACTGCATGACGTTCGAAGCTTCAGTCACGTGGTATTGTCAATTCGATACAAGCATCGGTACAGTGTGTGATACAATAGTGCTTTGAAAACTGCATCGGAGCCCCAGTATCAACCGTCCCATCACTAGTTTGGATTTCTTATATGTTTTGTAAGTTTAAATTTTACTTTAAATTAGTTGTGCATTCACTCTGCCTCTGTTTAATTCGGCCACGTAATTTTTGAGTTACTATTACAACTGGTGTCAGAAGTGGGATCTGTATCATTCCAGCTGATCACTGCATTTCGCCATTTGGTTCTGATGCAGAGCTCCAGTGGAGGAAGGAGATCACTGTCTGCGTTGTCACTCTGCAGCACAATGTGGATAGACTGTTAATCTGATTGGTTCCTGCTGGTTGGCCAGCCCGTCATAATGGTACAAGTCAAACTCTTCCTCTTTGCAGTGATCGGTTGCCAGGTCTTCAGAGGGACAAGCAGAGCTCCTGTTAAATGTAACTTTAGATTACAAAACCACGCCGGCCACCACCACTTTGCCCACCGGTGTGTAGAAACTAATGACCTGGAGCCCTCGCCCCAAGGCTCGCCAACATTGGATGTCATTGATTCCAGCGTAGAAGTTGATGGACTTCCTGATGACGGCAGCGTGGCACCACCAGTACAACCAGTGAAGGAGAGGAGAGATCTTCTAAACGTATGTATACAATTGTCGTTAGTAGCCTAGTTACCTGTAACGTTATGTCTGACCTCATGGTGTGATATGTTTGTGTCATTGTGGCATACACTTATTTCTACATGAATTTGTTGTAAAGGTTTGTTGTTAGAACATGGTTGATTATGCAAACGTACAAACTTAGTAATCATTACTGAAATGTGTGTGTGTGTATCTAAGAGAGATAGAGAGACACTATCTTGTAGCCTATCTTGGCTTGCCCCTAGGCAGAGGTAAATGTCAATGAAAGCTAGAATTTAGATGAAAGCTCAGGGCAGTTCTCGTACACCCATGCACTTTACGAGAAAGAATAAAAATCTTACGGTTGTTTCTGCTGGTTACAGCTACTTTTTGATTGTAAAAAGGCAAGTATAATAGCTTGTCTAATGTAGACTGTCATTCACACAAAATGAGTAATGCTGCTAAAGAACCACATTAGTTAACTAGCAAATTGGGCCACGTTTTTTTTAAAAACAACCACATTCCCTTAAAGTACACATGAAATCAAAATTGACCTTATTTATTTTCTTAGCCTAAATTGCTAGTTTTGGGGTGAACAATTCATCCGTGCAAGTCAATCCACACATAAAAATAGTTTGGCTTCGTAATATTTAATCAAAATCTGAAAATGATCCTCCCCTCTGCAACGGTGCCCCTTCTCTGATGCCGTCAGAGGTTTAGGCTCAAGATCCTCAATCACGCCCATCCAACTGACAGCGCATGAAAGATTCAACAGAGATGGCTAGGAGGTGCGTTTTAGTTTGTGGCTTTCCCGAAACATTCTTCCCATTCCCCAAAATTCCCTCATTGCGGTCCCGATGGCTTGAGTTTTTGCATTTCGAGGAGGGAGGGATTTCAGAACGGTCACGGTTGTGCTCGAAGCACTTGCTTCACAAACTGGACACCGCACGAAATGGGGTTTGTTAAATATCTGTCGATTCTTCAGGGTTTGCCAACCTTTGTACAAATCCAGAAAATACATAGTGTACGAAGACAATTTGCTGCAGCTTTTCCGGATGTGTCCAGCGTGCTACCATACCTGTTCTGTGGACAAATTCGTCAATGGGACATTTGTCTCCATTAATTGTATCATAAATGAATCAGTGTATCGAATCTGCAGTTCGGAGCGCCAAAGTCACGTGATTTCAGCAGTTTGGCGGTTTGACACGCGATCCGAATCATGATTCGACACACTGATTCATTTGTGCTCCGAAGCTTCCTGAAGCAGTGTTTTGAAATCGGCCATCACTAAATAAGTCATTATTTTGTTTTTTTGGCGCTCCAAAAATATTCTCGTGGCTTTATAATATTAATATTGAACCACTGTACTCACATGAACTGATTTAAATATGTTTTTAGTATCTTTATGGATCTTGAGAGAGGAAGTGTCATTGCTCAGGCCATCGGATTTCAACAAAAATATCTTAATTTGTGTTCTGAAGATCAATGAAGGTCTTACGGGTGTGGAACGACATGAGGGTGAGTAATAAATGACAGAATTTTCATTTTTGGGTGAACTAACCCTTTAATAATTAATTACTGTCTTTAATAGGCACTAAAGCTTGTGAACGCTTCTGTGACTTGATGTTGCACCAGCGGCTCCTCAAGGATGTGGGAAAACTGAGCCCTCTTCATCAGACCTCCTCAGTCGAAGGCTTTCACAGCCTGATTTTAAAGTTCACTCCGAAAAATGTGGCATTCTTTTATCTGGGAATGTTGAACAGGTGTGACAGTTTATGTCATTTTATTTCATGAATAATGCTGTGTGTGCATCTGTAACACTGTGCTATATTGCTAAATATTTAATTCATTCACATAATTAATCAAACTTTAATTAAGCCCCTCTTACCAATTTTATCGTTTTTAACTATGTAGGTTGATCCTAGCTGCGCGTCACTATTATGAAAATGCAAATCGTGAATACGCAAGCAACCAGACTGGTGAACCGTCAGTAAGAGTGAAATGGCCTAAATACAAAAAAGGGGAACATTCCTTTCACTACGTAAAAACAGCACCATTGTGTGAGTCATGGGTGTTGAGAGGTTGCAGTTCTACTTCTGCACATTTGTCCACAACCGGTGTATATATATATACAGTACAGTCCAAAAGTTTGGAACCACTAAGATTTTTAATGTTTTTAAAAGAAGTTTCGTCTGCTCACCAAGGCTACATTTATTTAATTAAAAATACAGTAAAAAACAGTAATATTGTGAAATATTATTACAATTTAAAAAAACTGTGTACTATTTAAATATATTTGACAAAGTAATTTATTCCTGTGATGCAAAGCTGAATTTTCAGCATCATTACTCCAGTCTTCAGTGTCACATGATCCTTCAGAAATCATTCTAATATGCTGATTTGCTGCTCAATAAACATTTATGATTATTTTCAATGTTGAAAACAGTTGTGTATTTTTTTTTTCAGGATTCCTTGATGAATAGAAAGTTCAAAAGAACAGCATTTATCTGAAATACAAAGCTTCTGTAGCATTATACACTACCGTTCAAAAGTTTGGGGTCAGTAAGAATTTTTATTTTTATTTTTTTGAAAAGAAATTAAAGAAATGAATACTTTTATTCAGCAAGGATGCATTAAATCAATCAAAAGTGGCAGTAAAGACATTTATAATGTTACAAAAGATTAGATTTCAGATAAACACTGTTCTTTTGAACTTTCTATTCATCAAATAATCCTGAAAAAAAATATTGTACACAAATATTTTGTACAATTGTGCACATTAAATGTTTATTGAGCAGCAGATCAGCATATTAGAATGATTTCTGAAGGATCATGTGACACTGAAGACTGGAGTAATGATGCTGAAAAATCAGCTTTGCATCACAGGAATAAATTACTTTGTGAAATATATTCAAATAGAAAACAGTTATATTAAATTGTAATAATATTTCACAATATTACTGTTTTTTACTGTATTTTTAATTAAATAAATGTAGCCTTGGTGAGCAGACGAAACTTCTTTTAAAAACATTAAAAATCTTAGTGGTTCCAAACTTTTGGACTGTACTGTATATATATATATATATATATATTATAAATTGTAACATTTAAGTAGTTTTAATATTTTACCCTGTAGTATTAGTAATTTATTCTATAGTATAAATGAAGAGTTTGATTCCAAAACGCGATAAACGCCATTTTCAAAAAAATCGAGTTTCCGCCAAAATCAGTATTGTATATGGTCAGTATTGAAAAGTCATTTATTAATTTTGCGCAAAATGCGATATCCGTTGTGTTATTCTGTCATGTTCCCTCCCTTTCTTTCCAAAATGCGACAAACGCCAGTCTCCTTTTTCTCCAAAACGCGATATATCCTCTCTCAACCAATCACAGCGCACCATTCCACCCACTGTAAACATTGAAGGCTTTTTAAAAAGCCGATTTTAATAACAATGTACTTGGCAAATGTGTTTATTTAACAGTGCGTTGGCGCAAGATACTCTTTAATCGGTAATGACAAATAATTTATAACATTAACAAGATGATCCGTTGAATTCATTTTGGGAGCGGCTGAATGTATTTTTAGTAAAATGTCTGTACATAAGATAAATATTGGCAAAGTTTAGACTCTATATGTGTGAATCAACTTACTTTGTTGTGTATTTTCAATTTGAAAAATAACTTTTATATTGATGGATTAATTGCATTTGGAAAAAAAAGTATCATGGATTTATTGCATTTTGGGGGGAAAAAATAACATGTTTTTATAATAAACTTTTTAAAATCAAAATGTAGATTTGAACTTTTAATGTTTTTATAACCAAAAGATGCTATGTGAAAGTTTGAAACAGAAAATAGTGGTTTTCATCTTGCCACTTTCTTGGTAAAGAAAACACCTTTTTACTCAAATTAATCAAAATGGAGTTATTGCGTTTTGGAACCAAACTCTTCAAATGTTAATGTAACAACACATAGGCACTGTCTTACAAATGTTAAGTCTCTTTGCAGTCATAGAGTGCTGTCTTCTCTCCTACTCTGCTGTTGTGTCATTTATAGGCTGGCTAATGACATGATACCCATTCTCTGCACTTCTGTCACAAACCTCCCGACAACACAGTCTTTCAGGACCAGTGTCCATGTGCTGACAGTAGCCACAGGAGCACCTGAATGAGAAGCATAGTACAGTTTAACATGATAAATAAAAGTTGCTGGTTAATTAGGGTAAGTTGCGTTATTCAAAACCTTATGAAAACACAATGAAACGGCGATTAATGAACAAATTCCAGTAATGACAATAGTTTTATAATTAAAATTAGTCTTACCATTGCTCTCTTGCTCCTGAGCCGCCACGTCCAGGTGACTGTTGGGACCCTCAGCATGTAACGGCTCAAACATATAGGGCCTGATTCCCAGGACAAAATGATCCTCCGTGTGTTCTTCATCTTCCTCCTCCTCCTGCTCTGTGACGGCCTGGGTGGTGGCCGCACAAGAAGGGTAATGTGAACGTATCCACACACACACGTTCACATGCAAGCCCTCGTACACGTTTACATGGATCTTCATTTAAGGTTAATCTTTTTTTAAACTTATTTTGTCATTCACATTCATTTTGGTTTCAATATAATGTTTGCTTTAAGATGAACAATATTCATTAATTCTTTATTTGGTTTGCATATATTATACTTCTTTTATATACACATTGTTACTGATTTGGAGTGCACACAAATTAGTTACATTGTATCTGTTTCTTATATTTGTCCTCACATGCTCCAAACTAATTTCTGGACTGAAGGGGACTGCTGGTGGTGTATCAGGCGGCGAGTAATCCTCAACAATCGACTGTAAACTTGCGTTCAGATCTGCCTCCATTTCTGAATGAAACGCCTACTTTTCTAGATCCAATCAGGTCCCAATAAAAAAAATAAAAAAATAAAAAAAAAACCACGCCCACTGTTTCTCATTTATTATTCCGTTTCTGTCAGAAACATGTCACAGCACTGAAATAAAGTCGGTTGCAACTTCCGCGAGAACTTTTTTTTTTAAAAGATGTAATATAAGTCTAAGGTGTCCCCTGAATGTGTCTGTGAAGTTTCAGCTCAAAACACCCCATAGATTTTTTTGCCTATTTTGGGGCATCATTATAAATGAGCCGATTTATGCTGTGCGGCCCCTTTAAATCTCGTGCTCCACGCCCCCGGAGCTCGCGCTTGCCTTAAACAACATAAACAAAGTTCACACAGCTAATATAACCCTCAAAATGGATCTTTACAAAGTGTTCGTCATGCAGCTTGTCTAATCGCGTAAGTACAGTGTTTATTTGGATGTTTACATTTGATTCTGAATGAGTTTGAGGCTGTGCTCCGTGGCTAACGGCTAATGCTACACTGTTGGAGAGATTTATAAAGAATGAAGTTGTGTTTATGAATTATACAGACTGCAAGTGTTTAAAAATGAAAATAGCGACGGCTCTTGTCTCCGTGAATACAGTAATAAACGATGGTAACTTTAAACTCATTTAACAGTACATTAGCAACATGCTAATGAAACATTTAGAAAGACAGTTTACAAATATCACTAAAAATATCATGATATCATGGATCATGTCAGTTATTATTGCTCCATCTGCCATTTTTCGCTGTTGTTCTTGCTTGCTTACCTAGTCTGATGATTCAGCTGTGCACAGATCCAGACGTTAATACTGGCTGCCCTTGTCTAATGCCTTGAACATGGGCTGGCATATGCAAATATTGGGGGTGTACATATTAATGATCCCGACTGTCGGTGTTATGTTGAGATTCGCCTGTTCTTCGGAGGTCTTTTAAACAAATGAGATTTACATAAGAAGGAGGAAACAATGGAGTTTGAGACTCACTGTATGTCATTTCCATGTACTGAACTCTTGTTATTCAACTATGCCAAGATAAATTAAATTTTTGAATCTAGGGCACCTTTAAAAGTGATTATTTGTTAGCTTGATAATCAAAGAGTGTCTGGTGAGTGGTTCACATTTGTCTGATATTTGACACAAATATCGGTTCATTTACATATTTCTATTCAGTCATTTTATTTTCCACACACATACTGATACCTAGAATATTGTTAACCTACAGATGCCAAAGGGGAACTAGCGCTAACACTGCTATCCACCGTGGTGCCACAGACCGTCTAACAGGGTTGGGAAGAAGACTATCCGGCACTCCATTGAAGAGTCCTGGACAGCGTTCATACACCAAATGCCTGAAGTATAATGGACCAGTTTCTCAGCACCACTCTGAGAGAGAATATTCTTACTTCTAACTATACTGTACAGGTGAAAGAAGGCAATCCAAGTGACATGTTTCACGTGAAAGCTAAAGGGTGAATCCTGATTATCCCTATTATCTTGCTTACAATTCACCTTCTACACTATATTCACTTTCTTTTGTCTTTCTTTCTGTCTTTGTCTGTTTTAGGTTGGAATCAGATTGAGGGATCTGAATCAAAACCTGTCAAATTTCTTAAGACTGCCTTGCTTATTTGCAGAACTGTTTAATTGTGTTAGGCTGCAGTAAATGACACAACCAATGTTTGAAGACTTTAAAGGGTTAGTTCACCCAAAAATGAATTACTCATTTATTACTCACGCTCATGTCGTTTCACACCCGTAAGACCTTCATTTATCTTCAGAACACAAATTAAGATATTTTTGATGAAATCCGATGGCTCAGTGAGGCCTGAACAATGACATTTCCTCTCTCAAGATCCATTAATGTACTAAAAACATATTTAAATCAGGTCATGTGAGTACAGTGGTTCAATATTAATATTATAAAGCCACCAGAATATTTTTGGTGCACCAAAAAAACTAAATAATGACTTATTTAGTGATGGCCGATTTCAAAACACTGCTTCAGGAAGCTTCGGAGTGTTATGAATCTGTGTTGAATCTGCAGTTCGGAGCGCCAAAGTCACGTGATTTCAGCAGTTTGGCGGGTTTGACCCGCTATACGATTCATGATTCGATACACTGATTCATTTGTGCTCCGAAGCTTCCTGAAGCAGTGTTTTGAAATCGGCCATCACTTTATAAGTCGTTATTTTGTTTTTTTTTTGGTGCACCAAAAATATTCTCGTGGCTTTATAATATTAATATTGAACCACTGTACTCACATGACCTGATTTAAATATGTTTTTAGTACATTAATGGATCTTGACAGAGGAAAGTCATTGCTCAGGCCTCACTGAGCCATCGGACTTAAACTAAAATATCTTAATTTGTGTTCTGAAGATTAACAAAGGTCTTACGGGTGTGGAACGACATGAGGGAGAGTAATTAATGACAGAATTTTAATTTTGGGTGAACAAACCCTTTAAGCCTCAAGTTCAATCCAGTTATTGAATGTTGTCAAATGTTTGAGAGAGAATGAGTTGTTTATTTTTCTATTTTTTCTAATGTCTAATGTTATTACAGTGTGACATAAAATATATAGGTCCAAGTGTGTGTGTGTTTTTTTTTATTTTTTATATAGAGTTTAATTTCATTTAATGCAATAAAAATGTAAAAGTGCTTGTGTAAGTGCCTGAAGCTTTATTTTCTGAAATAAGGCATACTGGCATAGTAACCCAAGTTAGTTATTTTTGACCTTTGGTTAAAAAGGGACCTACTAATTTCTGGGTTATTTCAACCCAGATATTGGGGCTGTTCTTTTGCCCCTAGAAGTTGGGTTATTTTAACCCAACATTTGGGTCAGGTATTTAACCCAGAAGTTGGGTCAAAAAGTATGATTTGGGAAGTTCTTGGTCTGGTGCCAGCTATGGTTCACTTTTAGTGAAATATCTCAACTGCAATTGGATGGATTTTAATAAAGTACTGTTCAGATATCCATTGCCTGACCTTGCATCTAGAATGTTTTGGTTACCTGGACCTTCAATAGAGGGGGTCACCTTGATTTTGCCAAGAAAGATATGTACCTTCCTATCTGAAAATTTAGTCCTAACCCTTTTCCCAACCCCTAAACCTAACCCTACCCATAACTTATTTCTAAAATTAGAGGGAAATGATAGTTCAATAACACTAATGTGGAAGCACCTAACCCTGGTTGTAAGCCTAAACTTGAAAAAAACGGTAAACTTGTCCCTGAAATCTGATTGGTTGATCGGAATGTTGTTCCAGGATTAGCAAAGATGTTGATCCAGGAACATGTTGTCCTTGGTGAAATCACGTTCACCCAATAGAGGGATAGAAATCTCTCAGTTTTCATTAAAAATCTCTAAATATATGTTCTGAAGATAAATGAAAGTCTTATGCTGCGTTCACACCAAACGCGAATAGAGCGTCAAAAACCGCGTCTAGTTTGCCGCTTGAACATTTTGAATGCATTCGCGCGTCTAGAGCGAAATAGACGCGCGTAAAAAACAAGCGTTTGAAGCGAAATTGACGCGCGTCCGAGGCGAAATCCGCTTCTTGTGGGAGGGGCAAGTGCTAGGCGGTTGTCTGTTTGCAAGATGGCTGATGTTGATCGTGCGTTCATCGAGAGAGCTACCGCTTTGTATTTGCTCTGGAGAGCAGAACAGCGGCGTAGAGGTCAGCGTCGCGGGAAGGCCACGGGTCGATAAACGTGTACGTGACTCAAAAGTAAAATGTGTATTTACAACTTACCAGGTAGCCCAATCTCCTCACCGACACTCTTCCAAGCGAGGTCCTTTTTATTCCTGTCTGAAGTATGAACTTGTGTCATAAATCTCTGGGTGACTGCTCACTGATAATATCAGTCGTTCCTCCATTTTGAATGAGTGACTCCGGGCGGGCCTGCCGCCACAGCAGCAAGCAGGCTCCTGATTGGTTAACGCGGCGCGAATTTACGCCAAAGTTCAAATTTTTCAACTCGGGCGTCAGACGCGAATTCGCGTCAAACGCGTAAATGCACAAAAAGCACCATTCGCGTGTAACGAAAAAAAAAACGCGTTCTGATGACGGAAGTGATGTCTCGCCCATATACTTCAATGAGCGCGAGAGATCACTTCCGTAGTCAGAGCACGACCAGACCTCACTAACTGGAAGCTGAACGAAGTTGGACATAGTGGTGTATTAGAGGTAAAAAATGATATAAATACTGTTCGGTTTCTCACACAAACCGATCGTTTCGTGTCTTAGGACATTAATGTGTCGTCACGAGCCGCAGGGTTTAATTTGGATTTGTCTAAGCAAGTTTTATTTACTGTTATAGTTGAAGTTCCCATCCACTGCTATTATTTGACTGACAGACGGCAGCGGTTGCAGTTAAAAATCATAATTTGCGTTCGACTGAAGAAAAAAAGTCACCTACATCTTGGATGCCCTGGGGGTAAGCAGATAAACATCAAATTTTCATTTTTGGGTGAACTATCCCTTTAAAGGAACACTCAACTTTTTTTGAAAATAGGCTCATTTTCCAACTCCCCTAGAGTTAAACAGTTGAGTTTTACCGTTTTCGAATCCATTCAGCCGATCTCCGGGTCTGGCGGTACCACTTTTAGCATAGCTTAGCATAGTTCATTTAATCTGATTAGACCGTTAGCATCTCGCTCAAAAATGACCCAAGAGTTTTAATATGTTTCCTATTTAAAACTTGACTCTTCTGTAGTTACATCGTGTACTACAGACCGACGGAAAATGAAAAATGTGATTTTCTAGGCCGATATGGCTATGAACTATACTCTCATTTCGGCATAATTTTCAAAAAAAAAAGTGGAGCGATCCTTTAAATGTCTTCATGGAACTGCCCATTCTAATTTGTTGAATAAATATACTCCAGCAAGATCGATCCGAACATCAAATAGTCATTTGTTTGTTGTGCAAAAAACTGGTGAGTCAGCCTTTAGTTATTTCACACACATTTCCACATACAATTGTGGATTTTAGTGGTTTTGTTTCAAAGTAATTCAAATCTTTGATTGATTAACCTACTAGTTGAACAACCAAAAGCCCCAGATAGCAGGTTTGTGTTGGCCCAGATCCAGCCCACATCTGGCACATGCCATGTGTTTACTTCTTTCCTTCAGTGATTCTGCTTGTTAATGCTGAGATGACTCTATAAATAATATATACGATTTTGTGGATCAGATAAGGTCCAGTTCTTTGCTGTTGGCTGACATGTGGCATTTCTATGGCCTGCTTGTGGCCCAGATCTGGCAAACAGGAGCGGTCCACTCAAGTGCCATCATTCACGCCACATGTGGCTCAGATCATCATTCCACATGTGCCAGATGTGGGCTGGATCTAGGCCGACACAAAGTTGCTATCTGGGGCACATTTTCATCATTTACAGATAAGTGGGTTTCCAAATGAAAAAGCACATTTTCTCAAAGTATGTAATTTTCTTGCTAATGAAAGAAATGTTTGCATTTTGATTCTTTTATCAATAATTATTTGGCTATAAAGAGAATCTGCTCACAATGATGATACAGTATATTTGTTTAATATTAAAATGCATATTTTTGAGTTCCTGAAATCATGCTATCAAAGAACATCAGAGCAACAAACAAGCTTTATTCAGTAAAGTACAGCGATGCATCAGACTGTGTATCATAATGAGTTTTTGTGATGGTCTGTAGAAACTGAAGTGCATCTGGACTCACTGAAACAGGAAATAGGAGAGCAGAGGAGAGAAGAGCAGGAGGAAGCTTCCCTTATACACTCCGTCTAATTAAGATGACAAAGAAATTATTGTTAATTAACACTACAGCACCTGAGTTATTCATAAGCTTCTCCTTTTCATTCTGTTCTAGCTTTAAACTTTTCGACCATCTTGAAATTTGATATTGTGCGCCTTATGAACAACGCCTAATTGTTGTGGAAAAAGGCAACTGCTATATGAATAGGCCTACATGTATATGTAAATTAGCACACAGTCAAATAAAGGCCAATACCTGCTGCATTGCAAAGGTCAGTGTCACAGCAGTAAACTTTATCTGACCCTCCAGAATAACGAATACACGAATACGCACAGCTTTTAGTTACAGACCTCACACTGTAACCTCCATTTGGATTATCTTTATAAAGGAAAAAAAGAAACAAAGAAAACATTTTCCTCTTGAAATAATTGCTATTTTGTGATGAGATTAACATATAGACTTCTACTGCAACAGTAAATTTCCACTTTATACTGGACTTACATTTTCTGTGCTCTGTTTTTATACAGTGAGTAGATCCATCTGGACATGTTTGCATTTTTGCTGCACAATAACCCGACCAATCAGCCAAGCACGTGTAACACCTGAGCGAATATCCTTTAAGACAGAGAGAGAGAGAGAGATTCAGTGACCTCTGTGTACCTAATAATACAATAAATACAAGCTGTTTTTTTGTACCTCCAGTGAGAAAAACGAAAAGAAGAACGACAGAGATTCGCAGATCCATTCTGTGTCAGGAACAGGGTGAAATCACGTTTCTGTTCCTTTTATGTCTGTTCAGAAAGGGGTGGGTTTAATGAGAAACCTTTGGCAGTTGTTTGTGGGTGGGGGGAAGCACTGCCCAGCAGACTATATTGCATTGCCTAACGAAGAGGGACTCGTTATTCGAAAAGAATAAAATATGTACCGAGAAGGATGTATGATAATATCTGTAAAGACACTCCACATATATTTTAGCTAGCTAGCTAATTCATTATAATTTAACCATAACTATCTGATTGTCAGACTGTACGAACATGATTCTCATTGATGCTTTGCTACTGGCACAATCTGAATTTATATTACATTCCGCTCTTTGTTTGTCATTCAGTGCTGCTGTTTTGTGCTGTAGACGACATGGATCAACTTGTCAGATGGCATTCTGCATTTTTAGGTTCGCGTACAGTAGCTCTTAATTGTCAAAACATCTCACAAAATGTGTGCCACAAATTGAATTGAACCTGATCTGAATTTTTTTTTACGACGCACGAAGCTTCGGAGGCAGTGTGCAAACAAGATTGACATAACAGGAGGTCGAATTTATTTTTTAATGTGCAAATATTTTGCATTGCATTTCAAACTTAGTGTACAAAGGCCTTAACAACGAAATCTCTAGCTTTAATTTTGATCATGGCTTGTCTTGAAAAACGAAGACAATTTGATGTTTGTTGTAGGAGAATCCAAATCTTCTGACACTGCCAGAATTTTGTCAGAGGAAAAATTGATCGCAAGGGTCAATAACCGGCTGTCTGTGGACATGTCAAACTAGCGATCAAAAGACTACAGATTTAAGACATTAAATCTGGAAGATCACTAATATAAATACTAAAAAGTCACTAATATAAATACTACTGATCCCTGATTTAATCTTATGTGGTACTGACTTAATCATGACTACTTTTTTCATATTTTTTTTTTATATGAATCAAACCATAACAGAGATCATTTTGATATATTATATATGGAAGTTTTGACATTAAATATTGTGATTTACAGTATCAATTTGTATTGTGAAAAGAACAATATAAATGAAGATGACTTGAATCTAAAGCCAAATTTTAAAGGGTGTAAATGATTATTTATCTCTACGTGATGCAAAAATGGTTCTGATACAGCCTTCTCCAGCACTTTGGAGAAATCTGGAAAAATTCTAATTGCTCTATAATTAATCATATTATCTGAATTCCCAGATTTAAAAATAGGCTTTACAAATGCATTTATACAACTATCAGGGAACTGCTCATTTTTATAGAAACATTAATAAGATAAGTAAAATATCTCCATCTTACTACATTAATGAACAACACAAACTACATTTTACTACAGCACTTCCAATGTTAAATATAAGTTTATCCCAACATTCATTCTCTTGTGTCATGAACTGAAATGCACAGGTTGAGGATCCTAATGCAGAAATATATTAACCCTCAGAGGTCTGAGGATTTTTGGGGCCTGGAGAAGTTTTGACATGTCCTGATATTTGTGATTTTTTTCAGTTGTTCATAAACATATTAATGGAAAAAGTGTCATTACACTGTATTCAGCACAAACTAGGCTACAATAATATGTAAGGAACATGTATGTACATGTTTGTGTTTTTGAAGGAATAACGTTTATGCGTGGTTATTGAAAAAAACAAAAAACTTAAGTCACTGAAATAAGGCCAAAAAATATATTAAATCTGTGTTTACAATACTTTAGGGTATTATAGGTTGTAGACTAGAGTTTTTGCTTCAAAATGAGGTAACAATTATTCTACCTACTTGTTCATATAAAACAATAAATTGATTTAGTTTTTGTAAGACACATTTTGTCAAGAAACACAGTATGCATGGAGGCGTGAATCACCATGAATAATGGGTCATTCTCACCTGAGAAGACAAAAGAATCGCATAATGAGTTGTAATGCATAAATAATGAGCTCTTTCAGACAGGTAGGCTGTGAAAAAAACCCTCTGTGATCATGTCTGAAGCTCATCATGGTGTACGTCAAACATACAGAAAAAACAGCAATACTGTGAAATATTATTACAATTTAAAATAATGGTATTCTATTATATACATTAAAATATATTGTATTTCTGTGATGCAAAGTGTCTGAACAATTATGTTACCTCTATGGCATTTCATATAGGCTTTTAGCTTAAAAGCATGCACATTTGGAGAAATATTGATGGATTCTCATATGTTTATGTCAATTTTCTATACAGAGGAGTAATATTTATTCAATATTTATTGTCATCACTATGAGTGCTGGATTCTGTGTTTTCAGTTCATACTTGCAGCCGGAGGGCGCTCTGTGCACCTTTAGTCCACAAATTCATCTAAAGAAGAACCACCATGTGACTCTCCAGGAACTAACAGAGGCCAGAGATCGCTATAACATCCAGATAAACACTTTTCAAGATAATAAATACACGATTGAAACGATGTATGCATGTGTTGCCTCTGAATTTGCCTCTGAATAGCGCTGGCTCCGTGGGTGTGGCCGCATTAGCGGATAATGAGCTGAATCACGGACTTCTGACATGGCTCTCTTTTCATACAGATTACATAAACACAGAAGGTTTGTTTTCGATTTGACTTACACAATTTAAAACCTGACATTTCAACATTTTTTTAGACATAAGTCTATTTTTTTGTGATTAGTATTCACTAAGTTACAGTTCATTTTCTGAGAACTATCAGATTGGACTTTGTTCAGAGGGAGACGAGAGATCACGCATCATGTTAGTTTTCTTTATTTTACAAAAAGCACATCATTTTGTTGTTACTCTGAGTGTACACAAATAAAAGAAGATATTCCACAGATTAAAATGGTGTATAGCTCTTAATTGTATGTGCAACATTGACGGAGTATTTTGAGTCTCTTTCACACTGGTAAGAAAACACAGAGGTGGTATCACCGGCGTGTCCGCCGACCCGAGGGAGTTAAAAGTTAATCCAAAACCATAATCCAAACAGACAAAAGGTTAAGAGCACAGGGTAAACAGTGCAAACAATGACAGAGTCCAAGGCAGAGACAAACAGAGAAAACCAAACAACAAGCAGAGAATCAAAACCAAGGTACTGGAATGCTCAGAATTGCTGAGTGGCATTCAAAAGACTTTGCAATGAATGACTGAATAAACCAGCCTTATAAAGGCAAAGTTAACAGGTTGATGAGACACATTGTGGATGTAATCAGGCATAATGATTCCAGGCAATGGTTTGTGGGATAAGTAATCCATGGTGAGATAACCAAAACTGAAGGAGTGCCCTCTGGTGAAAACGTCTCAGTTTATGCATGTAACCATGGTTCCCTGAGAACAGGGAACGAGACGCTGCATCAGAGCGCCTCTGCAGGAACCGGTGTCTGACACATCCGATTGATATGCAATCTCTGTGATATCATATTGACCGGCGACAGCACATGACATCATAACAATGCAACCCATGAGTATTTAAGGGGCGCCCAGATAACATGTCATTTGCTTATCATCTGAAGGGACTTGCAGATGGGCCCTGAGGCATGACTAAGAGATGCAGCATCTTGTTCCCTTTTCTCAGGGAACCATGGTTACATGTGTAACCTGAGATGTTCCCTTTCAAAAGGGAACTTGAGCTGCGTCAGAACTGTAGGAGAACGATAGAAGAACGTTTTCAAACCGCGGTATACCTTGAAACCGGTAACTGGCCCATGCCTACAGTGGATTAATCACACTTATACCCTAACCCTAATACACCTAACCAGCACTTAAAGTGGGGTCTAATGCTATTTAATTTATTCTGCCTTATTTACACTGTTAAAAGTGCCAAAGAACATGTTTTCAAAAGATGTAATATAAGTCTTAGGTGTCCACTGAATGTGTCTGTGAAGTTTCAGCTCAAAATACCCCATAGTTTAATTTTTATTCATTTTTTTAACTGCCTATTGTGGGGCATCATTATAAATGAGCCGATTCAGGCTGCGGCCCCTTTAAATCTCGTGCTCCACGCCCCAAGAGCTCGCGCTTGCCTTAAACAGCATAAACAAAGTTCACACAGCTAATATAACCCTCAAAATGGATCTTTACAAAGTGTTCGTCATGCAGCATGTCTAATCACGTAAGTACAGTGTTTATTTGAATGTTTACATTTGGTTATGAATGAGTTTGATAGTGCTCCGAGGCTAAAGCTAACATTACACACTGCTTCATCTGCCATTTTTCTCTTGTTCTTGCTTGCTTCCCTATTCTGATGATTCAGCTGTGCACAGATCCAGACATCAATACTGGCTGCCCTTGTGTAATGCCTTGAATATGGGCGGGGGGGCCAACAAGATGGCGGCTGGAACAGTTGGCGATATTCATAACTAAGGATTAATAAATGATTTTCTCACCTTAAACGTTAAATTCGATCGGTGGAATTATATGTTTACGTTGTTGTCTTGGTACAAGGACGATTTTGGACATTTGTTCGGAGTGTGTTAAACAGACTAATTAACACATTGAGGGGAAAAAAAAGAAAATCAAAGATGACCTAGAAAAGACCAAGAGACCAAGGTAAAAAAATAAACAAGAATCTTTAATTTCACCAGAGAAAACAAAGATTGACTGAGGATGTAATGGAAGTTGTCAAAGCAGCTGATATACAGTCTTGCAGGTCTTATAAAGAAAAATGCAGATAGCATCGAAGCTTTAAAGGAATCTTCAGAGTTTCTTTTCAACGAACTGCAAGACATGAAAACAGACGGTAAATCAATGGTAAAAAAGACAAGTAATGGTCATCAGAAGAAAATAACAGGCCTGAAGACAGATTGAATGAGATGGAACGTTATCACAGAAGATGAAACCTGAGGCTGTATGGCCTACCAGAGCAGGAGGGAGAAAACGTTAAACAGCGTGTGATTGACATCTGCAAGACAAATTGATGTAAGCCATAGGATCGGACGGAGAGAGGATGGCAAAATTCGGCCGGTGATAACACGATTTATATCCAGATCAACCAAAGAAAAGGTATGGAAATGTGCGAAGAATTCTGAATTCCTCAAAACAAACAAGTTAAAGTTCGGCGAAGACTTAACTACAAAGGATAAAGAGACACACACTGAACTGTGGCCACAGAATGAAGAGGCACGAAAGCAAGGGAAAAAAGCCTTCTTCGTCGGAGCCAAAGCCTTTATTGAGGGTAAAGAAATTAGAATGTAATGATGGATCAGATTTGATGTTAAAGGAAACTGCTTTCGTTGAGAAATGTAGTTGTATTCTAGATTACATCTAGTGATGTGCTATTATATGTTTGAAAGTTCAAAGATCAGAGAATTATAAACTCTTGTTTGCTTGTTCAAATTAGTATTTAAAAGGTGCAGAAAATCATTTTGTTTCTTTAATACACCTAAAACTCAGGGGTTTTTTTCTGAGTCAAACTTTGTTCTACTTTTCAACTTGTCTTTGTCATTTTATTCACTCAATGTGAGGGGTATATGAGAACAGATTAAGAGGAAAGCTGTATTTTTATTTTGTAAAACTTTCAAGGCAGTTTTTTATTTCCTACAAGAAACACAAGCTTTAGCTTCAGACTTTAATTTCTGGAAAAATCAGTGGGGAGATAATATTTGGATGGCTTATGGAAACAGTAAATCAGCTGGCGTTGCCATATTAAAGGGTTCCTTTCAAGGAAAAATCCTTAAAAATGTAGTTCATGATTCAGGAAGATGGATTATTTTAGTTATTGAATTTATGGAGGATATTTTAATTTTGGGTAATATATATGGTCATAACAATAGTCATAAAAACACACTTTTTTTTTGCTGAATTTGAAGAACAGATAAATGCTTTATTGAACTCCTTCATTAATGCTAAACTAATTTTTGGGGGCGACTGGAACTGAATAAGTGACCCCACCAAAGACTGTCAACCTCAAAGATCATTAAGAGGCACTTAAGGAGAATTTAATAATCTCTGTCTGCATTTGAACTGTTGTGATGTATGGAGACTAAAAAATCCAGATCAAATCCAGTTTACTTGGAATAACAAAGATTTATCTAAGAGATCCAGGATTGACTTTTGGCTTATTTCAAATGAGTTACTAGACAGTGTGGAAGAAGCCAAAATAGAGCCCTCAATATTTTCTGATCATAATTTGGTTACTTAAGTTTTATGTATTAGGAATCAATCAATAAAATGTAAACCAAATTATTGGAAATTAAACAATACACTTTTAAGTGATACAATCTTCAAAGAAAAAGCCATAAAAATTATAAGTGAAAATTTAATAAAAGCAAAAAAAGAAGAAATATATGGCAAACATTGGGAATATAGGAGACAAGATAGAATACTGAAGGAAATCTCTATTTATGAAAAGACTGAGCAATCACCAGCTGACATCAATATTTTAATTAAATTACAATCTGAATTGGACAATATCTATCAAAATTTAGCACGGGGAGCTTTTATTCGTTCTAGACGGAAATGGATAGAACATGGTGAAAGGAACACAAAATATTTTCATAATTTAGAAAAAAGAAATGTTCGTGTTAATAGTATATATAAACTTAAAATTAATGAACAGCTCTCTAAAGACCCCCCACAAATTTTGAATTTTGTGGAAGAATTTTATAAGAAACTCTATTCTGAACACAATAGTAATCAGAGCTCATACTTCCTCTCATGTATAAATAATGTGGCACAAGGTATTGATGAAGCTCAGAAGGACTTTTGTGATCAAGATATATCCATTGACGAACTCAAAAAGAACATCAGTAAGTTAAAAGATAATAAATCCCCAGGGAATGATGGCCTTACAGGTGAATTTTATAAGGTATTTCAAGACTATATTTCTGAATTCTTATTATTGGTTTTTAAGGAGGCTGTAGAACCTTGTAGG
Source organism: Megalobrama amblycephala (assembly GCF_018812025.1). Taxonomy (NCBI): domain Eukaryota; kingdom Metazoa; phylum Chordata; class Actinopteri; order Cypriniformes; family Xenocyprididae; genus Megalobrama; species Megalobrama amblycephala. Next base: position 12,356,370 of record NC_063044.1, on the reverse strand, counting down.
CTTCCCCCAACTATGTGTCAAGGTTTAATTACATTGTTACCTAAACCCAATAAGGATTGTTTGCTTCTTGACAATTGGAGGCCTATAACCTTAATTAATAATGATGCAAAATTGATGGCTCATATTTTTGCACAAAGAATAAAGTGGTGTTTAGATACAATTATAGATGATAGTCAGTCCGGCTTTATGCAAGGACGACATATTAGTGATAATATTCGATTAATCTTAGATTTAACAGATTACAGTTACATCTTATTTATAGATATATATATAAAGCCTTTGATACTGTGAAACATGATTTTTTATTTGATCTATTAGATTTTTTTGGTTTTGGTCAGAGAGCAAAAGATAGATTTTTATAAAGATATCCCGACGGACTTTACAAAGTCAGTCAAGGTTGCCAACCAGTCTCAACAGAGTGGGCCGTGGGAGTGCATTAGCAGGCATAGCTGTCCTCTGAGGGCGAAGAAGGAAGGCTAACCCACCCCACCTAGGTAGGCTTGGTTGATATCTGGTTGATAATTAAGGAAGTAAAGAATCAGCTATAAAAAATGTAATCTCAAATTCAGCTATATGTGTTCAATAGTGTTATCTACTTTGTGATTTACAATGTTTTTCTATCTTCTTGCATCTATATCTATATTCTTGCTGTCACGGTTCGCAGGTCTGTGGATTCCTGTTCTGTTGTTAGTGTGTGTGTGTGTGTGTGTGTGTATGTATGTTTTGACTGTCACGTGTGGTTGCTGGGCAACTCACGAGCGCTGATTAGCGATCAGCTGCAGCTTTTGCTTGTCAGCACTGCTATTTAATGTCTCTGTGTTTGTTCGTTCATTGTCGGATTGTTCTGTGGGCTCACGCTGTGTTCCTTTCAGTTCTGCCTTTCGTCTCCTGGGTTCCTGCCGCTGTTCAGAATGGATGTTTATCTCGTCTGGGTTCCTGCCGCTGTTCAGAGTGGATGTTTATCTCGTCTGGTGATCTGCGCTGGATTGCGTTTGGAGATCAGCCTATTGTAGTCCCTGTGCCGCCAAAGAACCGGCTGTACCACAGTCTTCCGACCACTCACGTTGTTCTTTTTCTCTGGTGCATTTCCTTAATAAAGGAGTTTGTCACTTGCAATTGAATCTCGAGTTATCATTCCTGACATAACAATCCGACCACGATGGATTCAGCAAGTGGTGAGTGGAGAAACTTTGTTGTTAATAACAATGTTCGTTTGGATCAACAAGATGAACAGATCTTGGCTACGGGTCGTGCGGTACAAGCTTTGGTGGCACAGGTGTCGGAGGTTACTGCCCACCTCCAGCAACTTAGATCTGACATCAGCGGAGCGCCCACTGTGCCCACCCCGCCGTCTGTTTCCCCCTCGGCAGCACAGTCGGATCATCACGCCTGCTCAATATGCTGGTGAGCCACATTTATGTCGAGCTTTTGTGACAAAGTGCTCGTTGTTTTTCACTCTTCAACCCACGTCGTTTCCTACGGAGCAGTCCAAGGTGGCGTTAATGATCACGTTGCTGTCGGGACGCGCTGCGCTCTGGGGAACAGCGGTGTGGGAGAGTCAATCGTCATGCTATGCCTCTTTCCAGTCTTTCACGGAGGAGTTAAAGAGGGTGTTTGATCGATCCGTTTCGGGATGTGAAGCGGCTCGTAAACTGACGGAGTTGCAACAAGGTGATCGTTCAGTTACTGACTATTCTATTGATTTTCGCACCCTAGCGGCAGAGACAGGATGGAACGAGGAGGCACAGTGGGACAACTTCCTGCATGGGTTGGCTGACCGTGTCCAACGGGAGATCGTCGGGTTGGATTTACCCACAACTCTGGATGGACTGATCGAATTAGCGATTAGAGTGGATAGCCGTCTGCAACGTCGTGATCAACAAAGGCGTTCATGTTCCTTCCCGGAGCGGGAGTTCGCCGGCGACACGGTCAGCCCCGTGTTAGATCATGAACCCATGCAGGTGGGCAGAACCCGGCTGACCAGGGAGGAGAGAGAGCGTCGACGGACAAATGGGTTGTGTCTCTACTGTGGAGCAAGTGGACATGTCGTTTCCAATTGTCCGGTAAAAGCCAGAGCCCGTCAGTAGACTTGAGGCTATTGACGGGTGGAGTTTCATTCGAGAAATCCTCTTCAGCGACTCTCCTCCCGGTCAGACTACAATGGGCCAACGCCTTCCATAACTGCCAGGCCTTGGTGGACTCAGGAGCGGAGGGCAGTTTTATTGACGCTTCGCTGGCGGCTCAGCTGTGTATTCCGGTGGTCCTGTTACCTCAGCCCATCACCGTGCAAGCACTCAGTGGACAGGTTATGCCATCACTCATCCAGAGCACCGTGTCCATAAGGCTCATCACTTCGGGTAACCATACGGAGGAGATTAGATTGTTTTTAATCAGTTCCCCTCTGGCTCCTGTGGTGTTGGGTCATCCCTGGCTGTCACGTCACAACCCTCACATTGACTGGCAACTGAACACTGTTCGTGCGTGGAGCAGTTTTTGTCATGCGTCTTGTTTGGTGTCTGCCTGTTCTTCTGTGTTGTGTTCTGTGTTGCAGGAGGAGTCCATGGACCTGTCTAACGTGCCCAAGGAGTACCTGAACCTGAAGGAAGTGTTCAGTAAGTCTCGAGCTGCCTCTCTTCCTCCGCATCGTCCCTATGACTGTGCCATAGACTTATTGCCAGGTACGTCTCCGCCTAAGGGCAGGTTATACTCGCTTTCCGTTCCGGAGAGGGAGGCCATGGAGAAATATATTTCTGATTCTTTAGCAGCCAAGATCATCTGCCCTTCCTCATCTCCTGCGGGCGCGGGGTTTTTTTTCGTGGGTAAGAAGGATGGTTCCCTGCGACCTTGCATTGACTATCGGGGGCTGAATAACATCACGGCAAAGAATACGTATCCTTTGCCGCTGATGTCTTCAGCTTTCGAGCGGTTGCAGGGAGCTTCCTTTTTTACAAAATTGGACCTCCGCAACGCCTATCATTTGGTTCGCATCAGGGAGGGGGGATGAATGGAAGACCGCTTTTAATACCCCCAGGGGGCACTTTGAATACTTGGTTATGCCTTCCAACGCTCCCGCGGTCTTCCAAGCACTCATCAATGACGTGCTGAGAGACATGGTTGATCAGTTCATATATGTTTACCTGGATGACATATTGATTTTTTCTTCGTCTCTCCAGGAACATATTCAGCATGTCAGACGAGTGCTTCAGAGGCTGCTAGAGAATGGGCTTTTTGTCAAGGCGGAGAAATGCGTGTTTCATGCACAGTCAGTTCCGTTCTTGGGGTTCATCGTGTCGTCCGAGGGAGTGCGTATGGATCCCGACAAGATTCAGGCTGTGGTGGATTGGCCAACCCCAGACTCCCGTAAGGCCCTACAGAGGTTTCTGGGTTTTGCCAATTTTTACCGGCGTTTTATTCGCAATTACAGCCAGCTGGCCGCTCCTTTGACGGCCTTGACCTCCACCAGGCTGACGTTCAGGTGGTCTAGTGCAGCCGAAGCTGCATTCTCCAACCTAAAAAGCCGCTTCGTTTCGGCTCCCATTCTGGTGACCCCTGATTCCTCTCGTCAGTTTGTGGTGCAGGTCGAAGCATCAGAGGTCGGGGCTGGAGCGGTTCTCTCCCAGCGTTCTTCTGCGGACGGTAAGATGCACCCTTGCGCTTATTTTTCCCATCGTTTGACTCCCGCCGAACGCAATTACGATATTGGTAACAGAGAGCTGTTGGCAGTTAAGTTGGCCTTGGAACAGTGGCGTCATTGGTTAGAGGGGGTCGGGGGTACCTTTTATCGTCTGGACCGATCACAAGAACCTAGAGTACATTAGATCCACTAAATGCTTGAACTCTAGGCAGGCTCGGTGGGCTCTTTTTTTCGGTCGTTTTGACTTTTCCATCTCGTACCGCCCGGGCTCCAAAAACACCAAGCCCGATGCCTTGTCTCGTATTTTTGATCGTTCCGAGCGTCCGTCGTCTCCCGATTCCATCGTACCGGAGAGACTGGTCATCTCTGCGGTCATTTGGGAGATCGAATCGAAGGTCCGCAGTGCCTTACAAGGGGTAACGCCTCCGTCCGGTTGTCCACCGAGTCATTTATTTGTGCCTGAGAACTTGCGGTCCGATGTTATCCGTTGGGGTCATTGTTCCAGGGTCGCTTGTCATCCAGGGGTTAATCGTACCGCTTATTTGGTTAAGCAACGATTCTGGTGGCCTTCTATGGCTCGAGATATTCGTGGTTTTGTTTTGGCCTGCTCAGTTTGTGCTGTTGGTAAGACTTCCAATCGACCTCCAGCAGGGTTCCTACAGCCGTTGTCAGTTCCTTCGAGACCCTGGTCCCATATTGCGTTAGATTTCGTTACTGCCCTCCCCCCCTCCCAGGGCAACACGGTGGTTTTAACCGTGGTGGACCGGTTCTCGAAGGCGGCTCATTTTATTCCCCTGCCCAAATTACCTTCTGCCAGGGAGACAGCGGTTACTGTCATTGATCATGTCTTTCGCATTCATGGCCTCCCGAAGGACGTGGTTTCTGACAGGGGTCCCCATTTTGTGTCCAAATTTTGGAGGGAGTTTTGTCGTTTACTGGGGGCGAATGTTAGTCTTTCCTCGGGTTACCATCCTCAGAGCAACGGTCAAACTGAGAGGACCAACCAAGATTTGGAGCGAGTGTTGCGATGTTTGGTTTCTCAGAATCCTTCCTCCTGGAGCCAACAGCTCTCTTGGGTTGAGTACGCGCATAACTCGTTACCTGTATCGTCCACGGGCCTAACTCCGTTTGAAGGTAGTTTAGGATACCAGCCACCTGTTTTTCTGAGTGTGGAATCCGAAGTCGCGGTCCCCTCCGCTCACGCTTTTGTCCAGAGGTGTTCTCGTACTTGGAGGAAGGCTAGAACTGCTCTCCTCCAGGTGCGGGAGCGCACTAAGGCTCAGGCCGATCGCCACCGGTCAAAGCCTCCCGAATACGTCGTTGGTCAAAAAGTGTGGCTTTCTACCCAGAACATTCCTCTCCGCACCGTTTGTAACAAGCTTGCTCCTAAATTCATTGGCCCATTTTCTGTCACTAAAATCCTTAGTCCAGTGGCAGTTCGCCTCAAACTTTTCATTTCGGAATTCATCCGGTATTTCATGTGTCCAAAATTAAGCCTGTTTTTCGTTCACACTTTAATCCGCCTGCCCCGGTTCCCCCCCCCGCCGCGTCTCGTAGATGGGGAACCTGTCTATTCGGTTAAACGTATTCTGGACTCAAGGCGGAGGGGACGCGGATTTCAATACTTGGTGGACTGGGAAGGTTACGGTCCGGAGGAGAGAAGTTGGGTGCCTGCGAGAGACATATTGGATCACTCTTTTATCGATGAATTCAATCGACAGGTAACGGTCCACGGGAACGCCAGGAGGCGTTCCTAGGGGGAGGGGTACTGTCACGGTTCGCAGGTCTGTGGATTCCTGTTCTGTTGTTAGTGTGTGTGTGTGTGTGTGTGTGTGTGTGTATGTTTTGACTGTCACGTGTGGTTGCTGGGCAACTCACGAGCGCTGATTAGCGATCAGCTGCAGCTGTTGCTTGTCAGCACTGCTATTTAATGTCTCTGTGTTTGTTCGTTCATTGTCGGATTGTTCTGTGGGCTCACGCTGTGTTCCTTTCAGTTCTGCCTTTCGTCTCCTGGGTTCCTGCCGCTGTTCAGAGTGGATGTTTATCTCGTCTGGGTTCCTGCCGCTGTTCAGAGTGGATGTTTATCTCGTCTGGTGTTCCAGCCTCTGTTCAGAGTGGATGTTTATCTGTCTGGTGATCTGCGCTGGATTGTGTTTGGAGATCAGCCCATTGTAGTCCCTGTGCCGCCAAAGAACCGGCTGTACCACAGTCTTCCGACCACTCACGTTGTTCTTTTTCTCTGGTGCATTTCCTTAATAAAGGAGTTTGTCACTTGCAATTGAATCTCGAGTTATCATTCCTGACACTTGCATGGTGCAATCTCCTTTTCCTTCAATGTCAGTTAATCATCTCTAAAGAAATCTTTTGACCCACTGGGATGGCATTTCAAGTGACATGATCAGTTTTATCATCACAAGGAAGTGTGTGTGGGAAGAACTGAACGGATCGTGAGACATCCACATTTCCTACCTTCAAAGACCATTGTCATTAAATTTACAGATGATGTTGGCATTCCCAAAAATGCAACTGACCAAGGCTTTCCAAAAGGTGAATCCTTTAGACTTATCCTTCTGCAACTACAGTGGAATATTCTAGGGTGTAAAGGATAAGAAAGTCTTAACATGTAACCTGGCTGGTACTGAGAAAAATGTCACAGAATTATTCCAGTTAGTAATAAAATTGCGATTTTAAAAGCCTTTTTTTTCATGTCTCTCTTTATCTATTAATTAATTTATTTATTGTTTACAGCTCTAAATAACAGCAGCTAGTTGGGCAGATGTCAATTGTCCAATCTTTACTTTTGTATTTATTATAATGTGAAAGGTGCAGTCAGTGACTCTTAAGTTTGTTTTGCTGGTATAACCGGTCCCATGTGGTGGGATGTCGACTCTGTCGGGTCTGAGAGTGTGTGTGTGTGTGCTTGTTTTTGTGACATATCAGGACACAAATGTGTATAATGACATGGGTATGACATAGGTATTTCTTTTATGTGGGATGGAGAGCCCTCAGACACGAAACCAGTTTGTAAAAGCTGAACTTGGATCAGTGGGTTGTTTTTGTGATCATGTATGATATCTACAATTGACTCAATCTTTCCAATGCAACCATTTCTTAGATGAACTGTAAAACTGTTGTGTTTGTACTCCTTTCCATATTTCTCTGTAGTTAACAGTTGTCCATTTACAATATCTCTGCAGAGTACTCATCTTCTTCAGAGAGATCACAGACTGGGAGCATCAGGACCTTATCCTTGTGAACTAGGACTTTTTCTCAAGAGCATCCCAACAAAACAAGATCTTCCAGCTTCTGTCCCTTGGCAAGAAGACAAACTCCTAGCCAGTCATTGACAAGTTTGTCCACCCTATTTGAGACATCTGCACTAGTCATTGTTTGTTTCAGTAGTGTCAGTAGTAACACAAGTAGTAGTAATTTGTTCCATGACACAACCTCTTCCATTTTTGGTTGTGGCCCTCAAATGAAAATGCAGAAGTACACCAAAGAGGTCCAAACATCTTGACAGAGACTCAGCTAAAGCTGGGACATTGTCACTTTGCAAATTGCCTCTGATATGATTTGTATTTTGACAAGCATAATAAAAAAAGGCAGGCATGGTCATGAAATAATTTATTTACAGATTACAGTTGTTAAAGAGGCAGTTGTAGTGCCAGAGATCAGAGTCTGCCTTCTCTACAGTATTAAAGGTGCCCTAGAACATGTTTTCAAAAGATGTAATATAAGTCTAAGGTGTCCCCTGAATGTGTCTGTGAAGTTTCAGCTCAAAATATCCCATAGATTTTTTTAATTCATTTTTTTAACTGCCTATTTTGGGGCATCATTATAAATGAGCCGATTCAGGTTGCGGCCCCTTTAAATCTCGTGCTCCACGCCCCATGGAGCTTGCGCTTGCCTTAAACAGCATAAACAAAGTTCACACAGCTAATATAACCCTCAAAATGGATCTACAAAGTGTTTGTCATGCAGCATGTCTAATCGCATAAGTACAGTATTTATTTGAATGTTTACATTTGATTCTGAATGAGTTTGATGGTGCTCCGTGGCTAACATTACACACTGTTGGAGAGATTTATAAAGAATGAAGTTGTGTTTATGAATTATACAAACTGCAAGTGTTTAAAAATGAAAATAGCGACGGCTCTTGTCTCCGTGAATACAGTAATAAACGATGGTAACTTTAACCACATTTAACAGTACATTAGCAACATGCTAACGAAACATTTAGAAAGACAATTTACAAATATCACTAAAAATATCATGTTATCATGGATCATGTCAGTTATTATTGCTCCATCTGCCATTTTTCGCTATTGTTCTTGCTTGCTTACCTAGTCTGATGATTCAGCTGTGCACAGATCCAGACGTTAATACTGGCTTGTCTAATGCCTTGAACATGGGCTGGCATATGCAAATATTGGGGGCGTACATATTAATGATCCCGACTGTTACGTAACAGTCGGTGTTATGTTGAGATTCGCCTGTTCTTCGGAGGTCTTTTAAACAAATGAGATTTATATAAGAAGGAGGAAACAATGGAGTTTGAGACTCACTGTATGTCATTTCCATGTACTGAACTCTTGTTATTCAACTATGCCAAGAAAAATTCAATTTTTGAATCTAGGGCACCTTTAATAAATGACTGGTCTTTTATTTGGTGTGCTCAATATCAAAACAGTTTTGTGCTTAATCATAAAAACTTCTTTAATTTTCACTTTTAATGAAAAAGAGCATTTTAACTTTTAAACAGAGCATAAAACATTTAAACTGGAAACGTTAGTTGCAGCCTTACTCCTGAAGCAGACATTTCTGTAAGTACACAACAAAATCACTACAAAATCACACCAGTTCATTCCTGTGCTGAGCATCTGCCCCTGTATTTGCCCATGTTTCTTTTAGCTCCATCTTGCCTGACTTCATATTTAGGTATGGGCAGTCAACGTAGCTTTTGACATTTGAGCATCTAATCTCAATCAACCCAGACTGACACGGCTCTGCAGGGTCAAAAATTAACCCGTCTGGAGATGCCCCCAGCCAAGGAGCATCAGGGTGAATTACCAATCCACAGGGGTAGTGACTGACCCTTTTAATCTGGCAGTACTCCCAGATCACATCTGCCTCCAATTCAAGCCCCCTCCTCATTGCTGCTATCTGACGGGTCCCTTGCAGTATCCGGTCAACCAGACCTTCCTCAGTGTCTCTCGAACCTGGGAGATCTCCCAGAAACGTGAGGCGGTCAATCTATGCCTCCTTAGCTCATGCCATCCAGTCCATGAACTCCGGTCTCTGGTGGCACATTCATATTTGTGCGCCATGTCCCAGGTGACCTCCAGACTCCTATGGTGTAGAAGTTGTTGTTCAGTAAAGACAAACATGCAACTGGATGGCTGTAGGCAGTAATTATGAAGAGGCACAGATGGACATGGTGGGGCAGCATTAAAGGAAAGGGTTTGCTTTGCTTTTGCAGGCTGTTGGTAGGACAAGGGACTACCAGCTTGAACCTCGCCAACGGTGGAGTCAGCCAGGGGAACTTCACAGCTGATGCCCAAGCTGCAGATCATCTGCGCCTCAGCTGTGGAGAAACCTTTATATACCTCTGTTTCCTGGGAAGTAACAATATATTGATTAGCAATACATTACAATACACATTTATCATACTAGCAGACCTGCCAACATGTACGCATTTTTCGTACTCGGCACGCATTTTGACCCATACGTACGCTTGTACGATTCGCTGCTCTCTAGGTACGCATTTTGTTGCTTCTCGCATTTCGCCGATTTCAGTTTCTATGCAATCTATTTTTACGCTGATTCTGCCGCTGATCCACAGTATGAAAGTGGAGTGAAAAGCGTTCGGCCAATCAGAGCGCTGCATGTTAACCTGCCGCCCACCCGCCCCTCCTATCCACAAGCTTCGCGCTCAATTAAATTCAGCCACAGTGCCTCTCAAGCAAGCCAGAGCAAGATAACATACCTAGGCTTTCATGCCATGGCTGAACCGCCACAAAAAAAGGTTCGAAAAACACAAAGATTTTTAGACAGCTATCGTGAGAGATGGCCTTGCCTCCAAATGTCCAGGCTACCTCATCATGCGTTCTGCATTGTCTGCAAGACGGACGTCGACATCAGTCACCAAGGGGCAACAGGTAACGAACTCAGTCACACACAAACACTCCACATCCCCAGAAACATAATTATATTAAAAATAAAAGGATGATGAGAAATAAACGTTCATAGTGTCAATAGGCTAGCTTATCAAGCATCCTTCCCATTAGTTGGGGATATTAGTTGGCAGTTAGAAAAGTGGTGGAATGGCTAGAAATCTAGAAGGTTTTAGACAGGCCAGGTGCTGTTTAACGTGAGATAAAGGTAACAGTTAGGCTATGTTCAGCCTAATTAAATTCATGAACATTAAAAATGACCTTGACATCATAACAAGCAGTCCAGCTGTGACGAGCTCAGTTCAGTTCACGCGTTCATGTAGGCTAACATGTAGGGTGGCGCTGCCAATAACGCACCTAAAAGCTGTCACAATAACCGGCAAAAGTAATGATTATGAATTATGTAAAATATAGAAAGGAGACTTTTAATTGTTTATTAATAAACGAGTGTTTTCTGTATCAATGCTGTGTCGACTGCAAATATATAGTTGATGATGCTGTCTCGCAATCTTCGCAGTAGTGAACGCACCAGAGAAATGCACATTGCATACGGATTAACGTTACATACGCAGAGAACAGTGTTTTTTTTTTTTTTTTTTTTATAGTTCTGTTTAAAAGTAGACAGGTCTGTGAGTCAAGTAGGCGCTGAGTTTCGGTTAATTTATGGGGAGAGCTCCAGCGCCTCCGTGTCGTGATTATCTCGTCTTATTTACTTCTTATTTATTAAATCCAGGCAATTGCTTGATGAAACATTGATTAAAATTAAGATACAATTCATACAAAACGAAATTCACTTTAAAGAAAGGCTTTGTGCTTTCTTTTTGAGGTCTCTGTGAAAGTTGTAAAGCAACTTTTAGTGCCGCTTTTTTTTCCGCTTTTTTTTTTGAGCTCACGTCCATAACATTGTTTTTTCCTCATAAATGCGAACACAAAAAATATAATAAAATGAATATTTTATGTTCTGTTGAGAAACAACCCTTCTTCCTCCAGTGGGTAGTATTACTTTTGGTTTGCGCAGTGTAATTCAGAAGGCTAAGTGTAACCCGGTCTTACTCTCATCTTTAACACATTACTACTTAGGCCTATTTATTAGCTCACTCCGCCTCCTATTGGTTAGACTAACAAAAATATGGGCACAAAATATTGGACAGGATATAAGACAACATTTGTGTAGTTTCAATACATGTACAGCCATTCATCCACTCCATTTACCACTACACAGTAATAATAATTTATTGTAATATAGAAGGTACTAGTGAAGAGCCAAACAATGTATTTTAATGTAAATTACAGGTATCCTTTGAATTAATTTTGAATGTTGATGTGTGTGTGTGTGTAATGAATTCATAATATTTGTAACAACATGCAGGAATATAATCCCCCACCCTTCTCCACCTACATTTTCAGATTGCAGACGCCATGTGGAAGGAACAAAGCACAAGAAACTGGAAAGTGCCATTGCCTCAGTCCCTAAGATCACCACAAAGTTTTTTGGAGATCAAGATCTAAGGACCATCAGGGCAGAAACACTTTTTTCGAACTTTATTGCTGAGCACAATGTGCCAGTGTCTATAGCTTACCATGCCGGACCATTATTTAAGAAGATGTTTCCAAATTGCCCAGCAGTACAGCTGTGCCCGAACCAAGACAGCAGCTATATTAAACACACTTTCCTCAAATGATGAACAGGTTATCAGTGACCTTATGTGCCATTCCCCATTCAGCATTGCAACCGATGGTAGCACAGACATGATGATGTCAAGCTTTATCCTTTGGTTGTCCGTGTCTATGATCCCAGTGTTGGAAAAATAGTTGTAGTACTCCTGAAAATTGTTGAGTGTAGAGAGTCTACTGGTGAAGGGATATACAATCTCATTGACCAGGAACTAAACAAAAGGAAAATACCATGGGGCAATTGTGTAAGCTTTTCTGCTGACAACGCCTCTGTCATGCAGGGGTTAAGAAAAGGTGTCGCAGCATTCATTAAGTCACAGAATCCCAACATTTACATGGTCGGCTGTGCATGCCACCTAATGCATTTAGCTGCGGAAAAGGCTTCAGGAAGTCTATGTACTGACATTGAAGACATGCTCATCTTGATCTACTACTACCTTGACAAGAGTAGCAAGAGGAAAGCTTTGCTGCGTGACCTACAAATGCTGTGCGACACTGATGTGAGGAAGATTTTGAAATTGTCCTCGACCAGATGGCTGGCTCTTGGCAAATGTGTCAATCGACTCCTCCAGCAGTGGGAACCTCTGACTCTGTTTTTTGCTGAAGAGGCAGCAGGGAAGAAGGCAGGTAAACCTCTCACATCCTCAGCTCATCCCTCTCTGAAGAGCCCAGCTGCCCCTAAGCCCTCAACTCTCACACCTACCTCGGGTAAGCTTGCCGTCTCAAAGACTTTGTCCTCCAGCTTTTTGAAGACCAAAGTCCACCAGAGAAAGTCCAAGACCGGACCAAGCTCAACACAGCAACAGGCAGGGCCTACACAAAAATGGCAGCAGACAGGACCTACAACAAAACAGCTGCCGGTAGGACCAAGCACTCCACAGCAGTCAGCTCAACCACCTAAGGGGTTTGACTTAAACCAATTCATTTTTAAACAAAAAGAAATGGGCAAAAAACAGAGAGATCTGTCAAGAAAGAAAACAGAAAAGGAAAAGAAGATAGAAAAAACAGAAGTCACAAAACCACAGAGGTTGTATGCTTTCTTGACTGACCCACAGTCCAAGCTGTATGCTCTTTTTTTAAAGAGAGCTATACCTTTATTTGAAACTGCAAATCAGAACCTGCAGAAAGAAGAACCATGTGTGCCCATATTGATGCAGATATTGGAGCTACAGTTGCAAAAAATGCTTTTGGCCTTCTGCAAACCTGAGTGTGTTGTGGAAATGATGGAAGAAGTAAAGAGAGGATGCCAACCCACTCTGTACAAATCCAGTGAACACCAGCTGCCTGATGATGAGCTGTCAATTGGACATGACACAAAGACATTTATCAAAAGTCAAGCTAACTTACCTCTTGCAGCTTTCTTCAGGGATGTAAGGAAATATTTCACTGCAGCTGTTGAGTACATGCTCTCTAAATTCCCCTATGGGGACGAATTGCTGCGTCATGCTGCTGTAGCTGATGTAAGCAGACGGCAAACAGCCAAATTCTCCTCACTGACATACTTCATAGACAGGTTCCCCTGCTTCTTGGGAAATGGTGTTACAGTGGATGAAGTGGAGGAGGAGTTTTGGCTCTTTCAGTCCTCCACCTTGGATGTTGGTTTTCTTACCAAACGGGCTGATGAAGCTTGGAGAGAATTAGGTGTGATGGAATCAGGAGGGAAGAAACTTTTTGCAAACCTCTCCACAGTTATGCTTGGGGTGTGTGTGATTTTTCACAGCAATGCAGACTGTGAAAGGATTTTCAGCTTGGTCACTAAAAACAAAACATAATGTCGTGCTAGCCTGAGTACAGAGATGCTTAGTTCTCTGGTGACAAGAAAAGTCATGATTGCCTCCAAAGGCAGCATTTGTTACAAAGAGACTTTCACTGACGCACTACTTAAAAAATGTTTGGTACGGGGGGGTTGTAGTACTCATAAAATTTCTTCAAGGTTGGCAGGTATGTACTAGTAATTTGACCTGTAATTTCTATCCACAATATGCTATGCATGGCATACAAGTTCAGAATGGAGGACCGTAGTGAGAACATTCTCCTATTTCAGTGGCTTCCAAACTGGGGTACGCGTATTTTGCCGTTCATTTAATTTTTCCCCACCTTAAAATATCATTAAAGAGTCTGCTGAATTAGCAAATCGCGCTACATTACTGATATTTTCGACAGTACCTGTAGATTTAGCTAGCATGAAGAACAAAAATAGCCTGGCACAGAGAGTGCATAGAGATCAATTTAAGATTTAAACTCATGATACAAAACAGTGAGTTCCTGTTTTTAATGTTGATAATATTATATGAGCAATAATGCAAATCCAAATATGTATATAACTGCAAATGTGACATTTTACAACAGTTCAGCAAACAATTTTGGTAACGCTTTATATTACAGCCCGGATAGTACTGCGTAATTACAAAGAATTTACACCGTGACTTTCAATAATTATAGTGTAACTGTAGCAGGGATATGTTGTTACACCAGATTATAATTCATTTTTGTTCTTCTTTTTATGTGTATATAGACAAATCCGGCGAAACACGGAAGTAAAGCAGCGCCGCCATTACTGCGTGCCTTGCTGCTAAGGAAGTAGCAGAAGTAGCGTGTTGGTCCCGTAGGCTGTAGCAGATGTTAGCTATATAGTTTTTTTAGTACGTATGCTGTCCAGTGATGCCGGGCAGAGCGTGTTGTGTGGTTGGTTGTTTTAACAACAGCACAAAACTACAGGCCTGGAATAAAACCGTTTGTGTAATCCACGAAGCTTTGTTGCACATTGACTGCCCATGTTTACGGCCATACAGATTGCACAGAGTTCCTGGTCGAGCGGAGGACCAAGATGTGCGTCAAAAGTGGATGAAACACATAACCGAGGTGGCTCATCGCATGCCAGATGATTAATAAAATAATCTTGAATACCTATAAGAACATGTATTTTATTGCTACAACTGGTCGTGGCTAAGGCCATCCTTAAAAATATTTTGGTTTGCCGTAACAGCCAAAAAAATAAAAAATGGTCGGTAGGTCGTAAAAAATTAAAAAAAAAAAATGTATTGCATCACATTAAGTGTATTGTGATTGTCAAAACATTTTAGTAACTAAGCTGAATTTTATTAGGTTTAGTGACATGTTACAATGTTTACATGGTAGGCTACAATTTCTGGTAAGCTACACTTTTTTATTATTTTTATTCAATTATTATTATTTAATTATTATTGTGATTTGATTTAATATTGACTCATTTGGATAAATATTAGGTAGGCTATAATTTTTCTCAAGAAAAAAACAACTCACCTAACTTAATGCTGTAAACATACAGAGAGCCCTATCAGCTGGCAGTATTATTTAAAAATAACAATTTAAATATAATGCATTTTTTATTATAATAACAACTTTATTTAATGATATAAGTAAAATATAATAAAGATGTAATACAGTACACATATCAGCCAAAACAGGTTCTGTGTGAGGGGCTGCTAGCTGACAGCGTTCGGTCATTTCTGAGAGATTTACCTCAGACGAAGGTAAGTGTGAATACATAAATCCATTTTGAAAAACGTTTACGTCGTTTGATGTTGTAATATTTTTTAATCTGTATTTCTAGCATGTCACATTTACAAGCACCAAAACGGTATTTATTGTTTGAATTTCGTAATAAAATTGACAGAATCTGAGAGCTGAGATTTTTTTCTATCATAAGTAACCTGCTCTGTCTAGTCTGTCGGTCTCTGTGTCCTCTTTACTTCGCGATTTTTCTGTGCGTGAGAAAATGGATGTGTGGCGTGAGAGCGTGTGAAAAGCGTCAATTGCGTGTGTCTCACATTTTATTGCATTTGTATTAGCTGTTTGAAGAGTAAAAAAAAATCCGTGGGTCTTAACGCAATTACATTCGGCAAGTCGGTCGGACTAAAAGGGGAAAAAATGATTAATTGGGTCGGTCCTAAATTGACAGGGTCGGTCGGGTTATGGCAAACAAGAATATTTTTAAGGATGGCCTAATAATTATTTGAAACTTAGCTTGTGAACATATTAGCAACACAGCTAGTAACGACAGCGTTTGGTTTTATTGTTGTCATCAATTAATACACTTCTTAATTACATTACATTACATTTTTACATTATGTTGTCAATAAATTACCTTTATCGGTAAGTTTTCTACCCATTTCTACCCAAATCATCTACCCATGTTCCCTTTCACCAGACATTTTCTTTAATGAGCAGGATGCGCTTTAATTGAAATGTCATTAGAGGGCACCGGCCGGCAAGTGTCACACCGTCACACTTCGCAGGCACGCAGTAATGGCGGCAGGCAAGATGGCGGCGCCCATAGAGTTCGCGGCGGATTTGTATATATATATATATATATATATATATATATATTATTTGTTTTTATTATTAATTGTTTTGGGGTATTTTATTTTGAAATCGTTGCATGCCTTTACTAAATGTAGTATGTACGTCGGCTGACGTCATACGTAATTAAGGCGTTCAAAACGCAGCGCAATCGGAAGTTCGTCCTCTTTGCTTCAATGCCATCAGAGAGGAGAGGTACGATTTTCATGAGCTCCGTTCATTAATAAACTTTAATCACTTTAATAAAGCATTAAAATACCCCAATATGTTTGAAGATGTTTAGGAAACATGATAAATTCACCTACTTGTTCCTCAGTAAAACAATGCTACAGCCAGACATTCTACTTTGAAAATGCACGTTCCGTGTCGGAATGTCTGTTTTTGTTTTGTTCTCTGTGAAACCTCGTGCTGCAGTTTATCCAATAGTATTTCGACATCACAGGTTGCCAGTTGGCGGAAAACACCGCGTATTGCAGCCATGGAAACCAGCAAACAAACTGGGTCAGAGAATCAGGCAATAACGTCAGCTGCGCGTTCTCGCTCTCCTCTCTGTCACGGTGAAGTGACACACACCCGCGCGGGCGCCTCCTCTCTCTCACTTGTCTCATTCGCTCCGGTTAAGTAGTGCTTGTATTGCGCATAAATTTAGTCATTCCCGCAGGTCTCGCGCTCACACCGAAAGCGCGCGCACTACTGATCTATATAAGTGAAGTGAACAAGCCACGCTCAGTCTTCAGAGACAGAAGTCAAACAGAGTCACAAGTACCAAAATAAGCACCTTCCTGCGCTTAAACTGTCAAATACATACAAAAGTATGTCAAAACCAGCGACACAGGCAATCTTGGCGAGTACACAGATAAACACGGTCAGTTTTTAATCGTTAAATAGCTAAGAAAGTGAACTCATGTCGTATTGGGTCCGTTGAACGCCGTTCATAGACTCTTAAAGGGAAAGCAGTCCAATATTCCTGCTGCTGTCTGTCATGTTAATCAAAGAACAAAAGACAAAGAAAATCACTTTCTGCTCTTGACTGAATACGTTTCATAACTTTACTGGTAAGAATTATTTGCAATAAAGACTACAGAAATTAGGGTAACCAATGCAAAATAACACAATGTGTTATTTTACATTTGATTACTTTAATTTCTGTAGTATTTCTTACCTGAATAAAAACCCAGTTAACCCGAAAAAAGTTTCATAGCTCTCTTTATTCTATTGCATTTATTTGAGCTGTTTGTATTTTATTACTGACTTTTACTTGTTTTTTTAATGAAAAAAATAACTGCATTGAAGAAAAGTAGATTTTTGTTTGTATCATTTATGGTTCTTAGAAAGAAAATCGGAATCAGCAAAAAATATGTATCGGTCGATCACACTAACAAAACAATCGGAATCGGCCAAGAAAATTGCAATCGGTGCATCTGTACTAAAAAGCCTCTGAATCCATCTAAATATCTCTATGAACAACATCATATCAAAACAGATAAATCAACTCATCAGCTTACAGTGTTTAAGTCTCCTCAGCTTTCATTGTCAATTGCACTCTCTATTGTTGCTGGCAACCATACGCTGTAAAAGCTGGCAACCCGCGTCTTTGAACGAGGGGGCGGGCCAAACAATATTTTGAATTTGGACTGCAGTACCTATTTTGAACACTGGGTGTCATTCTTACATAGAGCCCCTTTAAATGTTAAAATGTGTTATAAGTGTTCATGTCATGTTTGTGTGGTCAAATACGAGAACGTATTCTGTGTAATGTTATATTTGACCATTAGTTCGTGTTATCAACTTGTTAAATGTAGTTTATTTGAGTGCTCTTTACTGGTGAATAGTGCATTGCGTGAGATGGCGGCAAAGTGTGTGCGTCGTGTGTGTGAAGGATATGTTAGCGGCTATGCGGCTAACATCTCAATTAAGGAATATTTATATATAGATAAACAGAAATTGATAAATAATAGATTGATGTGTTTAATTAAAAAGATGTGTATATATAATTATATTTTGTAAACCAAATATATATTTTAGTCTTAATATATTTTATATACTTAGGATATATATTTTATAGATATGTATTTATTGTAAATTGCAATCAGTGTGTGTTCTGTGGTTAACTACTTGGGGTACTTAACATGTAATTTGTGGTTAACAGGCAAAATAAGAGCATTTATGGATAACGGTGCCTGTCTATTTGCTTGTTTTGCTGCACAGGTATGTTAAATAGTATTCAAGAAACACTGTAATGCTGTTTTGAATTATTGTTATATAAGAATATTTTTGTGAATTTATTATTATATTATATGATTTATATTATTAATATTTTTATTACTCATACTATTATTATATGTTATATTATTATATATATTATATTATGTATATTATGTGTATGTTTGTTGTATGTTACTCTCTTTGCTTTAAAGCCATCAGAGAGGAGAGGCAAAATAAGAGCATTTGTGGATAACGGTGCCTGTCTGTTTGCTTGTTTTGTTGCACAGGCACTACGATTAAATGCCCATCAGTAAAAACCAGCTTTGTGTGGACAATTCTTTTATTAAACATCAAAATAACACAACGCAGAGGAACGACCGCTACATAACTATACAGTAAGTACGTGTAAGTATAGGGCTGTGTTCACCAACCTTTTTAAGCCCAAGATCCATAACCTCAACCTTTTTGAAAGACAAGATTTACTTGATAGAAAAAGACAACCTAGATTGTATTTAGTTTTTTTTTTTTCGTGGCCAATTTAGATAATAACAGACAATTTAGATAATAATAAATTATTTATTTATTTATTACAAGCAAATTGGTCGATTCTGATACTGGTTGCAGATATTTATTATTAAAATTATTATAATAAACAAAAATACATAGCCATTTCAAATTAGAGGGAACCACTGCTTTTTAATCACAATCTAAACAAAGATGCTACGGACGTTGCATGAGCAGTTGTTTTTTATTTGAATTAGATTTAATTTCAAGATTTAAAGCAAAAACAGAACGGTCTGACTTTATCTTTGTGAAATTATAAATGCTACACACACGAAAAAGCATGAAACAAAAACAGCAGGCTGAATGGGACGTAAATTCACTCTCTGACAGCAGGTGGCGCTTATGGAGCAGCAGTGATACAGCGTTTCCTTGGTTACCGCTGTAAACAATGCTGAAATGCACTAATAATTAGCTACTTTATTCTGAGCTAAGAGGAAAATAAAATGCCATTGCCATTGAAATATTTCTGAAGACTGATCTCCTTTTAGAGATGCATTCATCCCTCACCCCCCAATTCAATATTTATATTTTCTTCCTATATTTCGAGCATCATGAACAGTGAGCCGTCTTCAGCGTCTCTGGCCTCTTGTTAACAGCCGTTTACAGACTCAGACATTATGTGGGCTATTTACCTTTATCTGTCTGTCCCAATAGCTCCCGAAAATAACATGAAAATGAATACAAAAATACAGTACAAAGACTGGAGAAATGTAATGTATTTTTGTACTCATATTTCTGTTATTTTCGCGAGCTACTGGAACAGTGATAAAGATCGACCAGTCGATCGCGATCGACGGGTTGGCGACCACTGGTATAGGGGAACAATATGTAAAGTATTGGGAATAAAGGGGTAACAACCAGGAAAATAACAAATTATTTATACTGTAAATATTTTATAACTAAGGGGTACTTATGCTGTTATGATAGACAACAATCTTACGTTTGGGAGCAATTTAGCGAGAAAGTGCACTGATTAAGTTGTTTCAAGGCAAGTAGAAAGAACTATTGCAATCTTTTTTAATAAATGGGGAAATATGCTTTTGTTTCATGTAGTTACAGGGTTTTATTTAAGATTATCTAGTAAAAATAGTTTGATTTCTATGCATTCTGTGATTGTAGACAATGGCTGTTTCTCCATATGCATTCTTCAGCGATCTTGTGTCCTTGTGTTTTTGATCTATGTCAATCGTCAATCATCAACCATCGAATGCAAGAACAGAGGACACATGAAAGTACCTGCGTCGAGTCCAGACTTGCACGCCGAATACGCTTGAAGCCCCAGAAATCATTGCGGCAAAACAATGGTGGAAAAAGAAAGCGCTACACATAACTACATTTTTATCATCTTAACAACAAAACCCCAAATATACATTTACATATATAATTTAGATTAGGAAATTTGGTTGTTGACAAGTCAGTTCACAAGTTTATGTATTCCTCAGAACCTAACGTTAAGCGTTTTAATTAAACTACGCTGGCTTTCATTCTGAGGTCATTGTAATTAACTAACTTTAATTAAATTAGCTTACCTTAATCCATGCTTAACTAACTTTTGGTTAATCTGTTATTTAACAATAAAATCTATTTTACTATAAATCTGTATTCGTTAGGGAGTAGTGAAGAGACGAGCGAATGAAGCCCTCCTCACTGGAAAAACAAACTCATCCAAGTCTGGCTGAGAATAAGTAACACTAATTTTATTTTGTATGTTTTTTTTCCCACGTAGAAAGCAACGTTCTCATGACCTTGTGCAATGTTCCCTAATGGTGCGTTCACACCGGACGCGAATGAAGCGGTAAGCGCGAGTGATTTACATGTTAAGTCAATGCAAAGATGCAAATTGACATCCTGCGGCGCGAATTGAGCGATTCGGGCGTTTGACGCGATTCACGTGAATCGCGCAAGTTGAAAAATCTGAACTTTGCCGTAAATTTGCGCCGCGTTAACCAATCAGGAGCTTGCTCTAGTTGTGACGTGACGTAGCGAGCTGAGGCAGAAATTCGAAACAACTTATTCGCTGTAATTTACAATTATTTCCCCGCTGACAAGTTGTGTTTATTCAGAGGAAGTGTGCAGAAAGAAGTGGGAGAGTCTGGGACACATAAAGGAGAAGGAGAGCCCCTCTCATGACATGAATTCACGTCTGTTGTGAAGGGATTTTCACGCGCGAATGAAGCGAGTAAACTCAAAATGTTCAAGTGTCCAACTACGCGCAAATAGCGCGATTTATTCGGGCAAGTCGCGTCCGGTGTGAACGCACCATAAAAGTTCTCTAATGGTGCATTCACACCAGACGCGAATGAAGCGTTAAGCGCGAGTGCTTTACATGTTAAGTCAATGCAAAGATGCAAATTGACATCCTTTGTGAAGGGATTTTCACGCGCGAATGAAGCGAGTAAACTCAAAATGTTCAAGTGTCCAACTACGCGCGAATAGCGCGATTTATTCTCGCAAAACTTGCAAGTTCAAAAATCAGAAATTTGGCGAAAATTTGCGCCGTGTTAACTAATCAGGAGCTTGCTCTAGTAGTGACGTGACGTAGCGAGCTGAGGCAGAAATTCGAAACAACAATGGAGGACAAAATCATAATCGCTGTACATCTTCATACTTTTATAGAAACAGAAATTAAAAGGATCTTGCTTGAAAGAAAGTGAGTGAGGAGGTCGGACAATCTGGTAAGTTGTAAAAAAAACGGTCTTTACTCAATTTGAGCAATATATATTGAGACTACAAGCTAACTAAAGATGACCAATTGAGCTTATTCGCTGTAATTTACAACTATTTCCCCGCTGACGAGTTGTGTTTATTCAGAGGAAGTGTGCAGAAAGAAGCGGAAGAGTCTGGAACACATAAAGGAGCGGGAGAGCCCCTCTCATGACGCAAATTCACGTCTGTTGTGAAGGGATTTTCACGCGAATGAAGCGAGTAAACTCAAAATGTCCAAGCGTCCAACTACGCGCAAATATAGTAATAGTCCCCTAAACATTCCCAGAACATCCTGAGTGTTCCCTGGAGGTCCACCACATAACATCCCCCAAACCTTAAAAGAACTCCGCGTCGTGACCGTCTCGGAACGTACCTGGAACGTTTCCTTAACACCAGTGGAGACGTTCTGAGAACGTTACTAGGCAACATCCTTAACACCAGTGGGAACGTTCTAGGAACGTAAAACTTTTAGCAGAGTTATTTCTTGCTGTGATTTATTTTAGTTGTTGTAGTTTCCTGTTGCTGATTAAATGTCTCCTCTGTTCAGGGTTTGTGTTAAGAACATGGCTGTTCCAGTTACGGCTAAACAAGCCAAGAAAAAATATGTGAGTATAATTATATAAATTGTGTGAGTATGATTATATAAATGTTTTTTTTTAACTTGTAATAATAATAATAATAATTGTTTACTTGCATTAGTCATATTATAGGTAACCAAGTTGATATGTTGACAAAATATACAATTAAAAAAAATAACAAAATACAATAAAAAATGACAATAAAGGTCGCCTGGCGGACCGGTCTTCACGTTCTCGGAATTGAGAAACAGCCAATGCTGCGTGTGAACAGGACTTTTATTTTGGAGTCACGACATGACGTCATAAGACTGCGCTGTTGTTGCGATTCTGCTGAAGAAAGTAAAAATTGAAGCTGTTTTAATCGATAGAAACAGTTAACTCTGTTAAATAGTCTCTTCTTAATTCTTGGGTAAGTGCAATTGGACTTAAGCGTATGTGCTCATCTTCTTTCCTAAACATCAGGATAACTTTGAATTCTCCATCGTTGATCTTCCTCCGCACCATTCGCTCGTTTTCCTCAACACAATTCTCCTCCAACCCCCTTTTTTGACTTAGATTAATCCTCTCACTACCCACTTCTCCCTGCCTTCTTCCTCTACCCCTCTCTTTTTCACCCCCAGCAGCCATCCACATTCCTCACTATCCATATCATCAACATCCTCATACCAAGATCCTGCCATCCTGACCCATTCACTAACCAGGCTCATGCCCTCCGTCTTCCTTCAGCTTCCCACTTTGTGCCAGCGTCCTTCTTCGGAAGTGTTCAACTTCCCGCAAACCGATTCCTCACTGTCAAAGCACACGCCTTCACAACCGAGCGTCCTTCCCAAACAGAAACTAACATCTAGCTGTGTCCCAATTCATGGGCTACGCACTTCGGATTGGAGTGGAGGGTTGCCAGGTCTGCGCAACAAAACCATCCCAAAAGTAGTGTAATCACAGCACAAGTGTAAAAGTATCCTAATCCCAGACCTGGCAACAATGAGCCGAGCGTCGTTACTAGCGGCTGTGTGACAGACAGTTGATGTTTGTGTGCATTTTAAAGTTTTATGACTTTCTATTGGGTTTTGACATGCTTCACTGCCGAAGACGACGGGACACTGGACCAAAATATGTATGGTTAAACTATGTAATGTTAGTTTTATATCGTTAGCAATTAGTTAACCTTTGTTATTATGTTAAATGAAATGTTAACTGTCAGTTGTTTTAACTAAAAGAAACTTGCACTGACATCTTAAAATATACCTGCTGAGCATGACTATTTGTAACAGGCGAGAATTTTAAAGCTATGATGACCAAGACCACATTTGAATGGACCATAGATCTGTTTGTATGTTCAAATATTTAAGATTTTATTTATATATTTATATAATACGCTCCACCAGCGTCTCCCTGCTCAGCCGAATGAAAGTGTACACAAATATGTTTTGAACTGTTTTATATACTGTTTATTGAAAATGTTGTTTTTCTGATATATAGTTGTAAAACCTACTTTATGTAATGTAGCTTTAGTACGACGTATTTAATTTACATGATTAAAAAATATTATATGTTGTATATGTATACATTTTCATGTAAAATTATGTTGCATAAAACAGAACAATTCTTTTATTTACACGTGAACATATGTAAAAAATTAAATAAAATAAAATGTTTAACAGAATTACTCTGACTCATTTACAAATAAATTACATTACAAATATATGTATACAAATTATGCATTTTATTTTTAACTTGCATAAAAAAAAACTGTACTGAAATTAGGAAATTTCATTGACAAAGTGACATTTAAATTATATTTATATTGACACATTTTTATGCACTGTATACTGTTCTTGAGAAAACGGGGAAAAAAGCGTCCTTTGAAGTGCGATTCACCGCGGCGCGAGGAGGGATGACGTAATTCGAGAGCGACTTCAAGTGCACCCTCTCCGTTTTCCCGCGGAATGAAGCACCCATCTCAAGACACTTGACTTCACGGTCTTCACTCTCCCACAGTTCATTGCACGCCGGTGACGACTTGGAGTTCTGAATTCACATAAATGCCGGTTTCACCAATACGTAATATCTAAATCAAACTGTAATATCCGTGATGTCCAAAACGTCAGTTTTTCATAAATACAATATTTGTCTCTGAGATGGAGTGCAGTTGAATAAAATCCTAAATGTATAAATATGAATGTATAGATTTTCCACGTTAACATTTCATTTAACATAAAAAACAAACAAGGTTAACTAGTTGCACAGCTCTAATGATAGATCGTTCTTGAACGATTCGAATCTTTAATGTGACTCGGGAAGAACGAGTCGTCTCGGAGAGTGATTCATTCAGTCGCGCATTGAGCAACATTCTATGGGTCCTTTACTGGAGTCATTCTATCATTTGCAGCTCTGTGCCTCCCCAGTAGCGCTTCATTTTTCTGTGCTTCTTGCATTTAATGCTATAAAAGAGTACACATCGAGAGAAATAAACACCAGATGTTCATGGTAACAACTTCTATAACTTGAGCAAACACTGCTAATACACATATACATTTGTTAATAAGGTTAATAAAACGAAAACATGCATGTTTTAATGCTAGTGAATAAGAGGAAACAATCCACTCGCAAGCCTCTGCTCATCATGACAGTACCTGGATCAGTGAGCTGCGTCTCGGGCCGATGACGGGGCTGACGAGGTTATATTGTTGGATGACTGTGACGTCCGCGTTTGATGTCGCCGCGTCCAACAGCTACCGCTCCTCTGGCTGCTGGGTGTGTGAGCCGCTGTGTTTTTGGGACGCGCTTTTCGGCAGGCTGCAGCTGCCGGGAGTGCGCTTTGAGAAAGGAGCCGCGCGCGGACGGTTCAACGAGCGGTTCCTTTCTGTCCATGAATATTGCGGCTCCCATAGACTTTCCATTCTCTCCTGATCTCTGTGTTTGAGATCGGGAGGGCATGGAAAAACCCTTGGCTGTTCAGATTTGGATCTGAGCCAGACAGACGCGGGAGGAGGAAGAAACGGGAGTACTGGGTGATCGATTGTAAACACTGTTGCGTTTGTAATCGATTCCCCAGCTATTTTAAGGGCGATTTATATCTACCCTCTCCTTTTCTTCTTTCACCTCCCATAAATATATATTTGCTCAGGTGTTTTCACAGTCAGGCTGTCGGCTGGCCTTTTCTAAGTCTTCTGTGAAGTCTCCCGTTCAGACTGGCCCTAGGCTGGTTTGTGCTCCCCTGTACCAGGGTTTTCTAGCGCACAGCCTCCTCAGTGCTTCTTCAGCCACTGAGTAGATCCTAGGATGAGCGGATTTTACTCCCCTCAATACGAGGGTGTTTAGCGCTTAAGCTAAGTTCCGCTCTCCAGGATAACCATTTCCTAATGGCCGCTAGCTGACGCTGCATGTAGCGGGTAGGCCCTCGGGGCCTCCTTTGGAACATGCTGGCATGTACCTTTTGTGTTTCTTTGACAAGAAACGGTGAAAGGAATTTGTCGCTGGCTGGCCAGGGCTCTGGCGGACTCATTAACCTCCTCTGTAGTCGGTTTGTTCTGCCTGGAGCTTGATAACACTGCCACGAGCTGATGTCACGTGCCTGCTGAGGTTATAGGCCCATGGGGCCTTCTTTAGCGCGTGTTGGGGTACGCTGTACTCCTCTTGCTTAAAGAGTAGAAAGGTGCTTTTACTGAGTACACTGCTCATTGGATTGTGTTGGACGGGCTGTGGGCACTCACAGCTACCTAATCATTTGGTTGGTCATGCGCTTAGCATGCTATGTTTTCATGTTATGTCATCTCTTACTTTTATTCATTGTTGCTTATATTACTGTTATTGCCTACCACATTAATCTGACGTTGCTAGCTTGTAATCTTTGAATCTAAATCACTGTTGCATCTTGCTTGTTAACTTGTTATCAGTCTCGCGCACATCAAAATCATCCACATGTATGTTTGACCCTATTCCGACTAAGCTATTGAAAGAGATGCTTCCAGAGGTCATAGATCCTCTTCTTAATATTGTTAATTCATCTTTATCACTAGGATACGTACCAAAAACCTTTAAACTGGCTGTTATTAAACCTCTTATTAAAAAAACGCAACTTGATCCTAGAGAATTAGTCAATTACAGGCCGATCTCAAATCTCACTTTTCTGTCAAAAATACTAGAAAAGGCAGTTTCATCACAACTATGTTCCTTTTTAGAAAGAAATAGTATCTGTGAAGATTTCCAGTCAGGATTTAGACCATACCATAGTACTGAGACTGCTCTCATTAGAGTTACTAATGATTTGCTGTTATCATCAGATCGTGGTTGTATCTCTCTATTAGTGTTACTGGATCTTAGTGCTGCATTTGACACTATCGATCACAATATTCTTCTAAACAGACTCGAAAACTATGTTGGCATTAGTGGAATTGCATTGGCATGGTTCAAATCATACTTATCTGACCGTCATCAGTTTGTAGTAGTAAACAATGAGATGTCATATCAATCACAAGTTCAATATGGAGTACCGCAAGGCTCAGTACTAGGTCCGTTGCTTTTCACTCTGTACATGCTACCCTTGGGAGATATCATTAGGAAGCATGGCGTTAGTTTTCATTGTTACGCTGATGATACTCAGCTCTATATTTCTTCGCGCCCTGACGAAACTTACCAATTCGCTAAATTAACAGAATGTATAGCTGATATAAAAAACTGGATGACCAGTAATTTCCTACTACTAAATTCAGAAAAAACAGAGATTCTAATTTTTGGACCGAAAACTTCTTCACGTAATAACCTAGAATATTGTCTAACACTTGATGGCTGCTCTGTTAAGTCTTCGTCATCAGCTAGGAACCTGGGTGTGCTCTTTGATACCAATCTTTCATTTGAAGGCCATGTTACTAGCATCTGCAAAACCGCATTCTTCCATCTTAAAAATATATCTAAACTACGACATATGCTCTCAATGAAAAATACAGAACAGTTAGTTCATGCGTTCATGACCTCAAGGCTAGATTACTGTAATGCTCTACTGGGTGGTTGTTCCTCCCGCTTGATAAATAAACTACAGCTCGTACAAAATGCAGCAGCTAGAGTTCTTACTAGAACTAGGAAGTATGACCATATTAGCTCAGTTCTGTCATCACTGCAGTGGCTTCCTGTTAAACATCGTATAAATTTTAAAATCTTGCTAATTACTTACAAAGCACTAAATGGTTTAGCTCCCCGGTACCTAAGCGAGCTCTTAATACATTATAGTCCTTCACGTTTATTGCGATCTCAGAATTCAGGCCAGCTGATAATACCTAGAATATCGAAATCAACCGCAGGCGGTAGATCCTTCTCCTATTTGGCACCTAAACTCTGGAACAATCTTCCTAGCATTGTTCGGGAAGCAGACACACTCTGTCAGTTTAAATCTAGACTAAAAACGCATCTCTTTAACCTGGCATACACATAACACATTATCAATTTATATTTTCAAATCCGTTAAAGGATTATTAGGCTGCATAATTTAGGTCAGCCGGAACCGGGAACACTTCCTATAACACCAGATGTACTCGTTACATCAGAAGAAGATTGGCATCTACGCTAATATTAGTCTTTCTGTTTATCCCGAGGTTTACCGTAGTCAACTGGATCCGGGCCGTATCCAGATGAGACCAAGGACCGGTGCCCTGACACGACCACAACGCAGCCCTGAAGTATCAGCAGAGATCGACTCAACTAGATCATCCTTTGTGAAGACATCATCAACACGACAGCCAGTGCCACAGTTCCTCAACAGACCGTCCATACCGGAGTGATGAATACGATCCTCAACTGGACACGACCACAACGCAGCCCTGAAGTATCAGCAGAGATCGAGTCAACTGGATCATCCATTGTGAAGGCCTCATCGACATGACAGCCAGTAGCACAGTTCCTCAACAGACCGTCCATACTGGCATGACGAATACAATCCTCAACTGGATGGAACTTAAATAAATACTTTGATTGTTGCGATCCTATCAGACTTATGATAGCAACCTGAATTGTAACAAAGCACTGTTTGCCAGAGGAGAACTGGCCCCCGACTACGCTTGGTTTCTCCCAAGGTTTTTTTCTCCATTTTAACAACTTATTTTCCACTTGTTTGCAACCTGATGTCACCTGATGGAGTTTGGGTTCCTTGCTGCAGTCGCCTTTGGCTTGCTTGGTTGGGGACACTTGACATTTGACTTGACATTTGATATTCAATAGTATTCCTGACATTTATTCAACAGTGCTTCTGATCTGCCTGCATTGCATACACTATTCTTTAAGTGCTGCTGTGCAGCCAAATTATGTACCAGTTATCAATGTAAAGCTGCTTTGACACAATCTGCATTGTAAAAAGCGCTATATAAATAAAGGTGACTTGACTTGACTATGTTTTCAGTCGAATGGCCTTACGGGCCGTCCTGGATACCACCTTTTGGATTGGGTTCTTGTTGTGATATTAGTTAATTTATAGAACTTTAGTTATGTTGTAGGCCCTTCTGGTCGGCCTCCATGGCTATGTGCCTACAGTACGGTCTGTCTGTTAGGTTGAGCTTCGTACTTCCCATTGGGTTGACTGTGTAATTGTGCTTGGCTCCCTAAGCTGGTCATTGGTTGTAGACTTCTGTGAAGTCTCCCGTTCAGACCGGCCCTAGGCTGGTTTGTGCTCCCCTGTACCAGGGTTTTTCTAGCGCACAGCCTCCTCAGCACTTTTAACAGAAGCTGAGTAGATCCTAGGATGAGTGGTTGTACTCCCCTCATACGAGGGTTTATAGCGCTCAGCTGAGTTCCGCTCTCCAGGATGCCCATCTCTGCGTGTGGGTTTGAGTTGCTTACTGCCTTTCGCAGTCGCTCTTTCCTGCTCTCCTCTTTGGAGTTTGCGCTTGGAGATTCTGTATATCAGACAAGGTTGGCCAGACTTGGTTCGCTTTCGCTAAGTAGGCCTCCTTGGTGGCATTGGGGGTGAGTTTTCCCTGGAACTGCCTGATGTTTTTCCAGACCTTTTGGGCATGCATTCTCCTCTAGCATGGCGGCGTTGGTATTGCGTTCCCCATAGCGCAATCTGCGCAGAGTTGAAGTTCCCTTTCGAAAGGGAACGTCTCAGGTTACGTATGTAACCATGGTTCCCTGAGAACAGGAAACGAGACTCTGCGCTTTCCTGCCATGCTTCGGGATGCCTGCTGAACAGTCCCTCAAAGACTAAAAGATACTGGCTGCTTCCGCAGGCGCTCCCATTATACGTCACGGTTCGCGCCGCTGGACGTGATAGGCTGTCGCCGGCCAATAGGATTGGAGTGTTGTGATTTCTGGCATTTCGAACACGGGTCACGAGTGACGTTCCCCATAGCGCAATCTGCGCAGAGTTGAAGTTCCCTGTTCTCAGGGAACCATGGTTACATACGTAACTTCAGACGTTTCTTTTGCAAAAGTTTATTTTTTTGCGTGTCTATGTGGCATTATTTTGACTCCATAGGACTCAAAATAGGACTCCCGCATCTGATTGCACTAATACTGTCAAATACACTCAAGGTTTACATAAACACAGTTGGTTATGTCTAATGTAGGGTTAACACACCCTAGGAAGTAAAATTAGCTCAAATGAAATAATTTATCAGGGAATTATAAAGAGTTGTAACCGAGCAACTGATTCGTCCAGCGTTCATTTGCTCGAGCTGTAACAAGCTCTTCTAGCAGATATAAATATCCGACAATCGTGAAAACACTGATTAGAGCAGGTAACTTAAGATCGACAGTTTAAGACATTAAATCATAGAAGCACATAATACAAGACACTTTCTTTTAAAAATCTACATGAGATTTTATTTATTCTAACACAAACTAAATCTAACACAAACACACGCACATACACGCATTCATTCATATGCGTTGCAGTAAGACAGGAAGTGAGAGAGAGAGAGTTTTCAGAGAGAGAGAGAGAGTGTGATATGATGATATGATGAATTCCTAGCAAATTATTCACTTTGGAAGATCTGACTTGGGACGAACCATGAATCATTAATTTAAATGCACCAGTTCAGTTTTCATCTGGAGGTACTTGCTTGCGTCGACTTTAAATGTGACCCATAGGAAA
This sequence comes from Megalobrama amblycephala, assembly GCF_018812025.1. Lineage (NCBI taxonomy): Eukaryota > Metazoa > Chordata > Actinopteri > Cypriniformes > Xenocyprididae > Megalobrama > Megalobrama amblycephala. The sequence goes on along the minus strand of NC_063044.1, from coordinate 12,326,415 downwards.
GAAAAATCAAAAGTGAGATCTCTTTAACATCTCAAATGTTTCTCCTAGATATAAATGAGGTTACTTCAACATCAAATGGAGACTTTTGCTTGAGTCTCCTGATTCTCACACTTGTCTCCTGAGACAAAAAGTCTAACAATCTCACACTTCTAAAGTTTCATAAGAGATCTCATCATCTTCACATACTGTGCTCAGATCTTTCTCATTTCTTAGAGACAATTCTACTCTCACATTTGTCTCTTCTAAAGTTTCGTAAGAGATCTCATCATCTTCACATACTGTGCTCAGATCTTTCTCATTTCTTAGAGACATTTCTACTCTCACATTTGTCTCTTCTAAAGTTTCATAAGAGATCTCATCATCTTCACATACTGTGCTCAGATCTTTCTCATTTCTTAGAGACATTTCTACTCTCACATTTGTCTCCTCTAAAGTTTCGTAAGAGATCTCATCATCTTCACATACTGTGCTCAGATCTTTCTCATTTCTTAGAGACATTTCTACTCTCACATTTGTCTCCTCTAAAGTTTCATAAGAGATCTCATCATCTTCACATACTGTGCTCAGATTTTTCTCATTTCTTAGAGACAATTCTACTCTCACATTTGTCTCCTCTAAAGTTTCATAAGAGATCTCATCATCTTCACACACTGTGCTCAGACTTTTCTCCAGACATTTGTCCCCTTTAAATTTTAAAAGTGATCTCAACAACTTTGCAATGTGTATACCAAGTTAAATGTCTCAATGTGAACTCAAACAATTCTATCATATACTATGTATTAATAATCAAATTAGTCAAGGATTGGGTCATAAGCCATTTAATGTGCCTTTCAGCAAAGAAAGTGCATGAATACCTAACCGGTAGTAATTTTCCTGATAACAGCATCTGGTACATTACTATTTTAAGAAAGTACTACTTTCTTATTATATCTACAATTAAGAGTAATGTTAACCTCATTTCTGCATAATTTCACTCTTAATATAGGCTTAAACGCTGAAATTGTGGACCTTTTTTTATTTTATTGTTGCACAACTTGTAAAGTTGTTGAGATCTCATCTAAACTTTAAGAGAAGACACATGTGAGAGCTCCCAAGTCTCTAGCTGAGGAGAAAAGTCTGAGCACAGTGTGTGATGTTGCTGAGATCTCTTTAAGAGGAGACACATGTGAGAGCTCCTGAGTCTCTAGCTGAGGAGAAAAGTCTGAGCACAGTGTGTGATGTTGCTGAGATCTCTTTAAGAGGAGACACATGTGAGAGCTCCTGAGTCTCTAGCTGAGGTGAAAAGTCTGAGCACAGCGTGTGATGTTACTGAGATCTCTTCTAAAACTTAAAAAAAGAAGGCCATTGTGAGAGTGTAGAGATTTTGTCTCAGGAGACAAGTGTGAGAAGCAGGAGACTAAAGCAAAAGTCTCCATTTGATATTAATTTAACCTCATTTATGTCTAGCAGAAACATTTGAGATGTTAAACTTTTTTTCTCCCCTTTGGGTAGCTTCTATCTCATTCCATTTCAATCAAGCACAATACACGCATTCTCATATTTAAAGTTTAGTTTTGTTGCACAATTACTTAACAGAGGAAAACATGACCAATATTTTCATGCATGCAAAATGGGTTGTACAAGGCAAACTTTACAATGTTAAATGAAGAAATGAGGAACTGGTTCATAATTAAATTTGTTTAAAAAGAAAGTATCTATCTTAGCCTAAACATCTCACACTCGTCTAATCCCTTGTTTGGAATATGCACTGCATATACAATGCTGGGTATTGAAGATAAATTTAAATGAGTATCCCTTTATATTCATATTATGTAAGGTATAATGCTATTTGAATAATAGTTTCAGTATTTACAATATTAGTAAAAATTTAAAATTTAACATGTTTCTCCTAAAATAAAATTGAAGACATCTGGGGCTGGTTGCAAAAACTTCTTAGAATAGTCTTAAAAAAATTTGTCATTTAATTTTTAAAAAAAAACTTCAAGCCTGGTAATAACATTTAAAATAAGTTGCATAAAAAGGTATATCTGTTTAATTTGAATCAGGAAAGTAAGACTGACTGCCCTTTGGTTAACTGCTACTTAGTCAAACTAGTTCCTAAGTTAAAATGCAACTATGCTAAGATAATGCAGCTGGCACCAAAAGACAAAGCTGATATCTAAATGAGACATGTAACAGAATAATCAGCTCTTAGTGTCCCAAACTTAGAGAAAGCTCTGTCAGAGCCATAGCCTTGTGGACAGCACATCAGCATTGAGACACAGAAGCTCCTCAGACAGCACGAGTTCGAATCCCAGCTAAAGGTACTTTCCATCTCCTGTTCCCTTCTCATCTCTCCCATCCTACTGTCCTGTCCATTAAAGGTAAAAAAAAAACAATGTCACCAAAAAAAAAGAAAAAAAACCTTCTGATGACCTACTGCGTCCGCTCGAATTCTGTAGTAGGCAAACGATGGACGCTGCGCTATCCCATGAGGCCACAAGAGAGGATTCTTCATATTCGAAAATGGCGGAAAGTGGCGATATGCAGCTCTTTTCAAGTCCTACCTCAGGTAAAACTGTGTTTATTGTGGTTAAATTGCACTTGTTTAACATAATGTAAGTAAACAGATTTTGAGAGTCGTCTGTAAAAAGATGTTTAATCATTATTACTGACAGCACATCAAGCTAACGTTACATCAGCTTGTTAACACTGTTTTATTTAACGGAGACGTTTGCTGTTAAGCAGTTTAATGAGATTAGAAAACTTAACGGACAGCAACATTCAGGCGGCAATAGTTTGTAGGGCTCAGTTTGTTATTTATTTATTTTTTTTTAGAATATGTATATACTAATTAGGGGCCAAGCACCGAAGGTGCTTAGGCACCTATTGTTATTGTTGGCGTTCCGTACGCTTCTTCTTCTTCTTCTTCTTCTTCTTCTTCTTCCGCTCTTGAAGTCTATGGCAGCCCATAGAACCGCTTGCGGGAAAGTTGTGAAATTTGGCACACAGTTAGAGGACAGTCTGACCTTTGTCCATAGCAAATTTGGAGTCTCTAACTCAATCCCTCTAGCGCCACCAGCTGTCCAAAGTTGCACTTATGTTTATGTTAATAACTTTTGAACCGTAAGGACTAGAAACAAAATTCTATGAAACGAATCGAATGCACTATATGACGTCATTTTCCGTCATGAAAATTTTTCCGCCATTTTGAATTTTCAGAAAAACGTACTTTTTCGATCTCCTCCTAGGCCGTTACTCCGATTTTCACGAAAATTTAACCAGATCATCTTCAGAGCATGCCAAGAAAAAGTTATGGAATTCAAGTCAATTCCTCAAACCGTTTTCATAAAACAAGCGAACGAATTGTACGTAGCGCTTGCAAAAATAGACATAAGGCTGTATCTCCACAACGCTTTATCGTATTCAGACCAAACTTGGTACATGTCATCACAAGCATGACCTGAGGCATCATGCAGTGTTCCGGCACAGCGCCACCTACTGGTGCAGAGATATGAAAAATTGTCATTTTTGCTTATAACTTCTGATGGGTTTGTCCAAAAATCATAAATTTGGTCTTGTTAGATTCGGGGCATCATGTCGATTCGACTGATATCCAATTTTCGGCCATTTAGAATTTTGTGCTAAACTGCTGTATTTTACGAACGCATTAGCGTATCTTTACGAAACTCGGTATGGCTCATCAGCTCAATGCCCTGAAGGAGCCTGAGAAGTTTCGGACCAGCACCACCTTGTGGTCAAAAGTTATAACAAAATTGACAAAAATGCTAATAACTTTTGACTATATTGACTGATTGTAATGGAACTTGTCTCAATAGATTCCTTGGGTCATGCTGAGAACATAGATATCAAATTTGCCATATTCAGCTGAACTTCCTGTCCACCATATTGTTTTTCTTTAAAAACCTACTTTTTCAAACTCCTCCTAGACCTTTGCTCCGATTTTCACCAAAATTGAACCGTATCATCTTCAGACCATGCCGACAAAAAGTTATGGATTTCAAGTCGATAAGTCAAACCGTTTTCGTATACCGGAGCAAAGAATTTGAGAGATGATGCAAAAATTACTCTTGAAGCTGTATCTCTACAATGCTTTGACATATTCAGACCAAACTTGGTACGTGTCATCACAAGCATGACCTGAGGCATCATACAGTGTTTCGGCGCAGCGCCACCTACTGGAGTGGAGATATGAAAAATGGCTATTTTTGCTTATAACTTCTGATGGGTTTGACCAAAATTCATTAATTTGGTATGGGTCATCAGGACAATGCCCTGAAGCAGCCTGAGAAGTTTCGGACCAGCGCCACCTCGTGCTCAAAAGTTATAACAAACTTGACAAAAATGCTAATAACTTTTTTTTCTAATTGCTCACTGCTGCTGTTGGTCTGATGCTCACGGCCATGTTGGCTGGCTTCTTGTGCCGTTTTTGTGCTTGGCCCCGTAATTGCTGCTTGCAGCTATATTTATTATTATTATTGTGTGTGTGTGTATATATATATATAATATTTAGGCTATGTTGTGTATTTCTCTCTCCCTCTGTCTATCTACACATTTATATATATATATATATATATATATATATATATATATATATATATATATTCAAGTTTGTTTATTGATTCATGTCTTTTGTTTCTTTTGTATTTTATATGCATTCATTTTTAACAATAAATTACTTAATTTTGTTGCTCCAAATAAACCTCTGTCGTGATGTTCACAGATGTATTTTCATTCTGAGGTAAAATTTGGCAGCTAAATAGGTGATTATACAATAATATAAATAAATTAAAGGTTCTTTTTATACACTGTTAATAAAATAATTCAAATCATGTCTTTCATTCTGAGTGGAGAATACTTGGGTTTTTATCATATATGTAGACACATGTATAATTATATAGCTGTCATTCTCATCAATAGCAGTAAACGTGAGTGACCGTCTAAAATGTCTAATGTCTAGTTGGTTTTGTAACTGTAAATCATTCTCTTCATCTACTACTGAAGGTAGAAACGTTAATACCAATGTCGCAACTTTAGAGACGTTGCCTAAATTTGCGAATATCAAACATTCAGCGTCAAACCAACTTTATGCCAGTAAAGGATGAGGGAAACCCTAGTATTGCAACACAGCGCTGCGATATGAAGTTAAGGAAACTTAACAACAGATTGAAATATATGTCTACCTCAGATTTAACTGATTTGTACACCAGCATCGGAGAATAATGTTATAATCTGGTTCACTGGAGAGAAAGCTGCTTATGAATTTGTAAAGCGAAATAAAATGGACTGAAAATGGCTAGTCGAATTTTATAGGTTGTATTTTTAAACAGAATGAATATTTTGGAAGTGAAATCTGAAAGGTGAATATAAATTACTGAATTTTTAATAATGAAAATGTGTATGAAATGTTCTGAATTGAAATATTCACTGCTTAAATATACGACCATGTTGAATTTCAGCCCATAAAAATGCAAGCTTTAAAAATACAGTGCATCAAAATGCTTTTTTTTTTCAGTTAGTGCAATTCAACAAGCTTTTTATTAAAAAAAAACATTTGGCATTAATTTATTTCTATACTCTGTGAACAGAGCTGTTTTTGACAAGGTAAAAAAGAGTGATTTTTTACAAAACTGTTCAGAAATTTTAATCAAAGTCTGTTATATACTTTTCATGAAGACCCTAAAGAATACTAACTTGGCATTCGATGTCTCCTTTAAAGGTGTCAAGACATGGGTTTTCTTTTTGTTTGTTTTATTTTGTTCCGTTAGGTGCAATTATAATATTACTATAGTTTTTTGAACAAAAAAACATTAAACATTTTGTGATTTATGACCTTTTTCCACCCTGTTTCTCACCCTCCCACTCAAACAGTCAGTTTTGGGGGGTTTTCCCCTTTAAGAGTTCAGTGTTATGATTGGCTAACATCAGTGCATTAATCATTAATGGAGTCAGAACATGTGCGGAACTGTTTACAATAGCAGCAGGTGCTCTTGCAATGAAACAGCCCTATGTTTGAGCCCGTGTCCACATGGAAAGTGTGAAAATATTTCAAATTAATTAAATATGTCATGTCATTTGTAACCCGAGACACTAATTATCCGGTAACTTGCTAACAGTTGAACATCATTTAACTAACTTCAATGAAATGACAAAGGGCATACACAGGTCATATTTGAAGATGCAGCATTGATATGGCAAAACTCTACTTATGTATCCCATGTACTAGAAATGAGGCGACATATTTTCATAATTCGCTTATAAGGTGTTTATATTAGCAGGGGATATTCTAAAGACCCTTAAAATGACAATTCCACATAAAAAGGTGTAATATCAAATAAAATATGATTGCTATAAACACTCAGAGGTGAACCTGTGGCAATTGTGGTGCAATGATGACACAAACTTTGTACCCAGCATATATGTTGAATGTTACCTGAGAGATAGGAGGGGAAGGAGAGAGAGAGAGAGAAAAGAGACGAGTAAGAGGCAAAGAACGCATGTTTTTCCAGAAAGGGACCCAGAGGAAAAGAAGAGCAAAGTCAAGAGAGAGAATGAATTCCTAATCACTGGATTGGTCTGGATCATAATCATAATCACTTCCTCCTCTATTGCTATTTCCTGGCCTCTCTCCTCCTTTGTTGCCTGGTTGGGTTCCCATGGGGGAAGATTCATCATTCACAACCCACTAGTGAGGACATTGACTCACTAGTTTTATCTCAGCCAAAATATGTTTTTATTTAAATCTAGTGATGGTCACATGTTTCTGTGATGGGTAGGTTTAGGAGTAGAGGTTGGGTTAGGAGATAATATCATTGACCATTGTCTATGCAATTTCCTCACTAAGATAGCAAAACAAACCTGTGTGTGTGTGTGTGTCCAAAAATACATACATGTGAGCAGATCTCAGTAGTAACAGATTACATGTACTTGTAATCAGAATAAACTACTTTTTAAAATACTCGTAATCAGTCTACAGTAACTTTTTTATGGATTACATTATTACATATTATTTACACAATGGCAGTTAGTTGTTCACAATTCATTGATTCTCCTAATTTTTCAATTTTTTTTAAAAATATTTTTTCATAATAAACCTGACGCTTATATATGTTTGTGATTCTTTGAGTTTTATATATATATATATATATATATATATATATATATATATATATATATATATATATCAGTGACATTTTTTTATGAATCAATGTAAATTCATGTGCATTACTTTTAAAGTTGACACATCTTCCTTGTTAAATGAACATTACTTTACATTACATCAAAAAAAGAAACCAAATACAATTCTATTTTGTAATTTTACCTTAACAATGTATTGTAATAAATGTTCTATTTATCAAAACCAAGTCAATCTCATCAAGTTAGTGTTTTAAGCATTTCTACATTCATTCCGAAATAATAACTAAAGGCAATAATAATTTAAACAATATATTTTATTTGTGTATTTCGGTTTTTCTTTTATTTTGGATCATCAGTCATGCTCCGTAAACACCGTCTGTCACAGACACGAATTGTATTTTTAATTTCATCAAGCTCATTGCACTAAAAACCCCGCAGTCATGTTTTCAGTCCATTTCAAGTTTGATTTTGACGTGAAATAAAGCGGTGATATCTGTTTACTTACTTTTTGATTAGTCTTCCCATTGACGCCATCATTTGTTCAGTGAAACTGACACGCGGAACGCACACCTCAACAAGAGGCGGGATTTATCGCACAATCCAATCATAACCAATTACATCCAATCATTGCACGATGGAGACATTGCCTCCTCTCACGTGACTTTCCCCCATTCATTCTCAATTACCCCCACAAAACCCACCGCACGCCGCGGGTCTGATGATTTTCTATGGTTTCCTATGAGAGGAAAGGGAGGCATGACTCCTGCTGTAACTTTACCTGCGGGTGTCGCTGTTGGGCAGTGTTCCTTGCGCTCTTTTTAATGTCATAATTTGTAATATTTGTGTTGTTTTATATGTAATATGGATTATTTTCTCATTCTATTTTTTTTTTTTTTGAGGAGGCTCTGCCTCCCTTGCCTACTCGGAGGAAACGCCCCTGATATATATATATATGTGTGTGTGAAATATAGATTAAATATTTGATGTAGCAGTGATATTGCTGTGATTTTCATGTTTTTCAATCTGTTTTTGTAATGTTGCTGTTTTCTAAATTGACTTCATTTTAAAGGTGCCCAAGAACGCTTTTTCAAAAGATGTAATATAAGTCTAAGGTGTCTCCTGAATGTGTCTGTGAAGTTTCAGCTCAAAATACCCCATAGATTTTTTTAATTCATTTTTTTAACTGCCTATTTTGGGGCATCATTAAAGTATTACTTCAGGATTTAGCATTAAGCTTTGTATTAGTAGAATACCACTAGTATTTTCGAATTAGCGTGCTTTCCTCCTTCATATCAGCCCGAGATGAGAGATTTATGCATTTTTATTCTGTAAAAAAGCCTCCGATGACGCAAAAATCGTCATTTTGCGTCATCGGAGGCTTTTTTGGCCAGAGGCTTAAAACTACAGCCAGTAATAGCAGGTAGTTCCGCATTTTTTCACCACACCCATACATATGCGCGTTTGAGGTTACTCACGGACATAGATCAAAGATTTTATCAAAAGTGGGTGTCAATACATTTTTAAGCTTAACATATTTTTATTTGTCTGCACTACATCAGTGGTTCATCTCGCAAATTTATCGGTCTCTGCAGTCATCTCAACCAATAGCAACAGGCTTTTGTGGTAACGTTAGCATAAATAGATAAATAGACTAACTCAGTTTTACAGAACAGAGGCTTTACTTTGATAACAGTCAACTTATATGCAACTTATATGTAATTGTCTATCTAACGTTACTTTGCTAAGTTTGCAGTTTTACTGCTACCTACAACACTACATATAGGCTACTGTGTTATCAGTCTAGTATCAGCGAGTCTTACCTCTAGGCGAATACGCTTAGTACCAGATGCCCAGGCTGTTCGTCCTCTGGGAAAGTGAATATCGATCGCGGTGTCCTTCAGAATGGTTCTCTTCATTGCAAGGATATTTGGTTCGTAGTCCTCGTGCTTGAAATGGAGACTACATATTCTGCGTTTTTTTAGGTTTTCTATGACGGTGTCATCTCCAAACTTCGGGTGTTTGATGGCCCGCAGCCACTGTTTACATCGCTCCAAATCTTTAACTTAATCGGAAAATGATGGAAACTTACTTGTCCTTTCCTGGTTTTGGGTGTACATCCAGGTACAAAGCAATTTAGCACCATTTCGCTGTAAATGTATGAACTAACTCACGATTTATTTGTTTGAATTTTCCTGGTAATTCCGCCTGTAACCGATAGGCGTGGTTTGGGCGTGGCCTCGCAAGGGTAGCAAAACAAGTGCATTCTGGGAGTTGTTGTCTTTCATCCACATTAGTCAAAAATACATTTTCTGCCTTTTCTCAGTCTAGAAAGCTCCAAATTCAAAAATAATTTCACATTTCTACTACATAAATGACCAATTTTAAATACACATTCATCTTTCCAGGGGTGAAGTACCCCTTTAAATATGCACTGATTCAAGCTGCGGCCCCTTTAAATTCACGTGCAGAGATATCAGTAGGCAGGCGGCGGGCAGTCAACAGGGGTAACAGGCAGTCCAAGGTCAAACACAAGAGATCAAAACACTAGAAAAACGCTCAGAATTGTTGCCAGGGCAAAACAAGACTTCGCAAAGCATGATGGGGTGTGTGTGTCTTTTATAGTCCGGGGGAAACAAGGTTCAGGTGGCAGTGTAATCAGTCCAGGTACGGAGATGGGAAATGTAGTCCAGGAATGGTTAGTATTCGGGCGAGGGTGCCCTCAGGTGGTGATCGGAGGGAGCCACAGAGGCCTAGTTTGTGACACAAATATTGGGGGTGTACATATTAATGATCACATGGCAGATGGAGCAATAATAACTGACATGATCCATGATATCATGATATTTTTAGTGATATTTGTAAATTGTCTTTTCGTTAGCATGTTGCTAATGTACTGTTAAATGTGTTTAAAGTTACCATTGTTTATGATGAGATCTGCCTGTTCTTCGGAGGTCTTTTAAACAAATGAGATTTACATAAGAAGGAGGAAACAACGGAGTTTGAGACTCACTGTATGTCATTTCCATGTACTGAACTCTTGTTATTCAACTATGCCAAGATAAATTCAATTTTTAATTCAAGGGCACCTTTAAGTAAATATGATTTAATGTCTTAAGATGTGATTTTGTTGTATTCAGCGTTACTATAAGCAAACACATTAGTGTTAGTATTTTAAAGTATTAATTGTCCATGCATTGCACTTTAAAAAATAATCTGTTGAGGCTCTTGTTAGTGAATAGAATATATTTTTTCTTTCTATCTGTCAAAACAGTACAAGATTATCCTACAATATATGTCGCATCAAATAAGGGTTAGCACAAAAAGTAATCTAAATGTAATCCAAAAGTAGTTAAAATGTTAGAGATTACATTACTGATTACAAATTTTGTCATCTAAGTAATCTACATGTGAGGGTGTGGGACAGAAACTCTATGCATGTAAAGAATGGGCACGTGCCTCAACCCTGTCTTCAGTCAGGAGATTCACAGTGCAATATGCAGGTTATCTTCTTAGGTGAGATAAGGTAGGTATGTAAATCCGTCCTTACAATATCATGATTTTTGCACAAAAAGGCGAGTTCAAGGGCTAAAGGTCAGAGTGCCAACAAACATTGCAACCAATCATAAACTAAAGTTTGAAGTTGTTTCCTTATTTGGAAGAAGGAAGGTATTAATTATTAGATCGGTTGTCATGACAGTGACGAAAATGAATAGGTTACAAGAAAGTTATAAAATGCTTGGAGTCTTCTGCTCTTGGCTTCTTCTTGTTCAGGTCATTCTGAAAGGAACAGGATCCTAGTTTGTGCAAAAACTTGGTAATAAATCTTATTGCTAGTGAAATGTATTCTCACTTTACAATCAATCTAGTAACAACAGATTTTACACTTATTACAGCAGCAGCATCGTGACTTCTCTTACAGTTAGATGTGAGAATTGCGCTCTCTTCCACCCATTCACTCTCTCTCTCTCTGGACTTCAAGTGATATTCTTTGATGGTCTCATCATGTTTACATTTTCTCTATAAAATCATTACTTTGCAGAAGAGCCATGGTGATCTACACAGTAACGACACACACTGGACAGAGGCTTCTGGCGGGCACCAAGAGCCTTATCTCTATCCAGCTGCGTGGTACTGAGGCTGAAAGTGAGGAACAGAATCTACAACGCTTTCAGGGCTTTTGTCAAGGATCGGTAAGTGCAAACAGTTAAACCAACAGTAAGGAGTTTTGGTCCAAAAACAATCAGTCAGAATCCTTACATTTGAAAAAAAAAGTTTTGTGTAATAATGATAAAATAATGCATTTTTTATTTATCTTAAAATATATTCCCATATGTCTGTGCAGGTGCGTGCTTTTAAGATAAATTGCAAGGCGTCCCTGGGAGAGCTCATATCTGTCAAGCTCTTCTCCAAGCCGTTTATGGGTCTTCTTTACGACCAGTGGTTCTGCGATAAGATCTTAGTCAACACGCCCGAAGGTGACAAGATTTTGTTTCCGTGCTACTCCTGGCTTGGCTGTAACGAGAGTCTGGTTTTAAGACCTGCTAAAGGTAGGCACTCCCATTACGGGTCATGGCCAAAATTCACATTTATCAGTGTACTTTAAAGTGCAGTGGTGATGTCTTGCAAATGTACTGCACACACAAACGTCACACTTACATTTAAATACATTTGAAGAGTTTGGTTCCAAAACTCAATAACTCCATTTTGATTAATGAGTAAAAATGTGTTTTCTCTACCACTATTTTCTGTTTCAAACTTTCACATAGCATCCTTAGGTTATAATAACATTAAAAATTCAAATACAGGTTTTGATTTTCAAAGATTTATTATACACTGCAAAAAAATGCTGTTCTTACTTAGAGTTTTTGTCTTGTTTCTAGTCAAAATATCTTAAAGTTCTTAAATCAAGAAGCATTTTCTTGACAAGTAAAAATTATTTTCTTGTTTTCAGAAAGAAATAAGTCAGAATTAAGTGAGTTTTTCCTTAAAACAAGCAAAATAATCTGCCAGTGGGGTAAGCAAAATAATCTTATTTCAAACCAAAAATAAGCTATATAATTTTTAAGATTATTTTACTCCATTGGCAGATTATTTTGCTTGTTTTAAGGAAAAACTCATTTAATTTTGACTTATTTTTCCTAAAAACAAGAAAATAATTTTTACTTGTCAAAAAAATGCTTCTTGATCTAAGAATTTTTAGATATTTGGACTGGAAACAAGACAAAAAAATTCTAAGTAAGAACAAGATTTTTTGCAGTGTAAAAACTTATTTTTTCCCCAAAATGCAATAAATCCATGACACATTTTTTCCCCAACAAAATGCATTGAATCAATATAAAGCTTATGTTTAATATTGGAACTTAAGGGTCAGTTTTTTGAAATTGAGATTTATGCATCATCTGAAAGCTGAATAACTAAGCTTTCCATTGATGTATGGTTTGTTAGGATAATATTTGGTCGAGATGCAACTATTTGAAAATCTGGAATCTGAGAGTGCAAAAAAACAAAAAATTTGAAGGCATTGAAGGCATTTTTAGAGTTTTTACACAAGTAAAGACTCATAACTTAAAAAATATAGCAAGGAGCATCAAAATTAGGTATCGTTTGATAGAACACTTTTTAAATAATATAAATTACATTAAAATTAGACATTCTCATGTTGAGAAACTGCTGATAAAAACAAACAAATATATATTATTAACGTTTTCGTTGCTGGGTGGGCGGTACACTCCAGGTGTATAGAGACTACTCAGCACTAAGAGTTGATCAAAATGGTTAGATGCATTAAAAAGCCTAGTTTTGTGTTATTCCACATTGGAAAATAAGCATGGACGGTTATGGGAACATTGGATAACACACTGCATCCCGCAAAAACAAGAGACCTATTTTTAGCCAAATATGTTACATCATTCAACAGTAATATTTTGTGATCGCCACAATGGATTATGTTTATTTTGGGCTCATTTTAATCTATAAATGATGATGTGTCATGATATGATCTGTGCAATTTTCATGAAGTTATGAGCAAATCGCCACATGAAATTGGCATTTCTTTACAGTTAGCACCTGTGTGCTGTTTTTGTTGTAAACTCAGTTTGTGCAGACTCAAGTCTAATGATCATTAGATGATGAAAATAACGCAGCATGTTGGAGGCTTGATCTGAACGTGTTTTGTATGCAAAAATAATTATTGTGCATTAAACTCAGTTTCAGTTACTATTGGCTTTTAAAGCGAGACACGCAAACAAGAGTCTTATAATAATCTGGTCTAATAATGCATTACTTACAAAAATACATTTTTGATATATTTACGGTAGAAAATTTAAAAAATATCTTCATGGAACATGATCATTACTTAATATCCTAATGAACTTTGACATAAAAGAAAAATCGATAATTTTGATTCATACAGTGTATTGGTGGCTATTGTTACAAATATATGGTTTTGTGGTCCAGGGTCACATATATGACAGCCTCTGAACTTTGCCAACACTAATCTTATATTCAGCCATGTGACTAAAAATACATTCAGTCATCACTCCCAAAATGATTTCAACGAGTCATCTTGTTAATGTTAATTAAACCTTCTTGAGTCATCAATGTGGCAATATTTGTTTTTTAATTAATTATAATAATTCCAAGCACCACAGAAGCTCTCGTCCCCACAGTCATGTACAGAGGGAAAGGGCTTTATTTTGAGCTCACAAACAGGTTTTCTACCATTTCAAATACAATAATGTATGCATAACTATCAAATATATTATGTAAATGACATAAAAAACCAACTGCTAAATAAATATTATAAAATATATAAAGAATGTAGTTGTCCCCTGGTGTTGTGTCACTGGTGTTAACTTTAACAAAAACCCCTTATTTTGAAAGAAAAAATCACACTGATGACATCACTTGACTTCCTTTTTCCTATTTCCTAAAGATCAATGAAGAAAGGCCAATGGAAAGCCCACTGTCTCTTTTCAGTTATCAGAAATTTTAATTAGAAAATCATACTTTCATATGAATCTTTTAGTTGAAGTCATTGGTGTGACCTACTTTATTGTTAGGGAATTATAAAAAACTAGAATACAAATGGATTAAACTACTTAATTTAGTGAATATATCATGATTGACAACATGTGGATTGACACCTGCAGCAGCCATTTTGTAAAATACATTTTTCATGAAAAATGTCACTGGTGTTCCCCTTTTATAGATAAACTTTATTTAAAGCTATACATTTAGTTATTTTGCATAAAATCGCACTAAGATTACATGATTATAACTTCTCTTTCTCATTGTTAATCCTCCTTTGGTCAGAAATGGCTAAATTAAGGGTATATGGCTAAATTCAGTGCAGCGACTTTACAGACAGCGTATTTTACAGACAGTTTAAAAATGTTGTTTATGATCTTTTACTGACTGCTTTCACTAAGTGTCAATGATAGTCTTTTATTGTACACCAAATTTAGTCCAATCTACTTAATTATAGTTGAAGAATAAGGATCTTTGGTCCTATGTGATCACTGGTGATTCATTTTGTCACTGGTGTTACTGTTTTTACACATTTTACACACATTAAATAAAATGTCATATGTGACATGATAATAATTTTACATCCATTGAATTCTGCTACACTCAAGAATTAAGATTTAAAGGATTGCATCATTACTTTTTTATAACTGTTTTTCATATATTTTCATTGTTATATCAAATACATGGTTGAGCAATTGAATTATCATCATTCAATCACACTTTTAACTAACCTGATTAAAATAAAAAAACACACAATCTCCTTATTTTTTGCATTATCATTATCATTATTATTCTGTATCTGACTGCATGTTCTGAAAAAATTGAGAAATAACATTTCATAAAAAAGTTTAAAAATGCCAGAGAAGTAAGGTAACACCAGTGACAAAAAAGGGGACATGCAGTCTTTAAATAAATGTACAAAAAAAAAATATATATCATTAAGCTGTCATTTATGTGTATTCATAAAGTCAAATTGTAATATAATAATGTGGTCTAAGTTTAAATGTTAGAAAAAGAAATACATTTTAAGACATTTTGTCATACCAAAAGTGGACGTTTCTGTAGAATGACCCTGAGAAAGGAGACCGTTTGTCGCGTTTTGTAAAAATAGAGGGTATGCATCAACATCACTTTCCAGCCGGAACACGCTCCCTCAGCTGGACTGAGTGGCAAAAGAACCTGCTGCGTGACTGGATTTAATAGAGGAAACTGCGAAAACGCGAGTAAAACTAACGAATTACACTAAAGGTTGGAATTGAATGTGCTCCATACAACTTGTCAAATAAACCTAATCCATGGATATTGACATGCAGCCAGGAGTCATGTTTCATGACATTTATATGTGCCTGATTTCGACACCGGGGAAATGCATAAATCAAATCTGCCTGTGAATATTTTATATAACTACAATATAGGTAGGTTTAAATCCGCGTAATCACTTATATCAATGTTATATCATCATATTGTCCAGCCCTAAAACTTGTATAGTTTTTGTCAGCGTTTATTTAAAAACACCCAATTATGCAGAATATAAGATGGAACATATTTAATTGATGAGTTGTCAACACAATATATAACAATACAGTATATATATACGGTATGATTTTACCTCAAAATCCAACAATTTGACACAAAATGATAACTGCATATACACTCTTAGCCCGGATTTTATATTTACTTAAAAATATAATTACAATATACTTAAAATATTTAAGTTTGGTTGCATTACTTATAAAAAATAAGTATATTCTACTAATTTGTGGGTGTATTTGAATGTGTTAATAAATGTAAGTTAAATGCACTTAAAATTATGAAGTTTTTCTCCTGGCCACGCCTCCTACACACTGGTTTGCGGCAGGTAATGATGCCATTTTGTCGTGGTGTGCGTGAATTCAAGGAGCTGTTGATGAGCAGTTGGAACATTTGTTTTGGCTGTTCTACAGACATTTTTTTTCCATTTACCTTTTTATAGTTTTTCACCAAAGGAGAAAATCACAATTTTTAAGTTACCATCATCGAGGGTCAGGGTTTGTTTTAGTTGAGCTCTTGACCCTTGACTTTTTAATATTACATTTTGTTTGGGCAGTTTTAACTGCATTAAAACCAACCAGACAAGCAAAGTTAAAAGATGATCAGGTGATGTTGGTTATGTTTTCACATAATCATTATTCAATCTGAATCACTGAACTCATTTAGAGCCCAATCTCTGAGTTAGATTTACATTATTGATTACAGCAGCACTGTGATCCCACAGCGGAGGATCAACTTCTACAAACCTTTTTTTTTTTTTTTTTTTAAAGTTGTCCTTATCACAAAAAAAAAAAAAAAAAATATATATATACATATATATATATATATATATACATTTTAGGCACACACAGACATCAAGAATCAGCCTGTGAATCTCAACGACGGTGACAAGCAACATGTTTTGATAAACAGATCAACTCTGAACATTTGAAAACAAGCTACTAAAAAGTCACAGAAAAACAGCAAAATTTAAATAGTGAGAATAAAGAAAATTAAGACAATTCAGCTCATAATTTATTCATGCAGCAATGCATGATGGGAGGCATGGATGAATTTTGATTGGTGGCAAGTTAACTTGCTTAGTACATTGAACTTAAATATACTAGTTGTAATAACTACAAAGTAATTAATATTACAAAACATTTTAAGTTAAATGAACTCTTAATTATTATTAAGTTCACATTCACATTAAGAATTATTAAGTTCACATTACTTAATCATTACTTAATTTTTTTAGGGCAACCAGTTTCCTCAAATTTTTTAAGTAAATTCAACTTATCCGGGCTAACAGTGTACATGCACCAACACACACACCCCCCAAAAAATCACATGCATGACAAGTCATCATCCTATGTTTGTAATAATATATACGAAATACTGTAATTTTTTCTAAAAAGTTTTTGTTTGCAAACATAAGCAAAGCTTTTAGATTGTGAATGAATGTTTCCATTCCAGCTTCACTCGTGTTCCAGGACATCAACCCAATAGCCCAAAGACAAAGGACGAGGCAGCGAGAAGAGCAACAAAAGTTATTTAGGTTTGTGGGCAGCACACCAACACAAGTGTCTGTGCTATAATAAAATAAATTCAGTGAAATTAAATTCCTTCTGTTGAATTTTCCACTCCCAGGTGGCGAGTGTATGCTGAGGGCACACCCCAAGTGATCGATTACGACACCGCCCTTGCTCTGCCAGCTGAAGTCCAGTTCTCTTTCACAAAGGAAACCGAGTTTTACTCCATTGGTGGAATGCAGTAAGTGACCAAGTCATTTTTAACCCTCCTGTAGTCTTCATCTCTTTTCAGTGTTTAATATTGGGTTTTTAGAACAACACAACCAAACGAATTTAGGGAAACAACTGAACAGGTGTCGACTCTATTGTTACCTCAATTCTAAGCAATTTGTACAATAGGCCTATTCTTGATTAATATTTTCCATATAGGCTTCTGTTGTGGTTGTTAACCAGTTCTTCATTGTTATCTGTTGTCGTAATACTGTTGTGAAATCATACTTGTGCGCATGCCTCTCTGGTGTGCCGTATTCGGTGCTGTTGAAGTTTCAGTGAGTAAAGTAGTGTTCTGCCAAATCGCTGTTTGCGTGTCTTCTCCTGAACGTAACAGCTTCCTCTTCCAGATCACAATTATCAGTAGCAGCGGCACTGAGGCTCCTATCATTGTAGCAGAAAATGGGGGAGAAGACAGATTCTCCTGCTTAAGATATACTGTATCACTGTTATAACTGTGTCTGACTGTTGACGTAGTTTCACCCAATGCACAGCATCTGTTATTCATTGGATTAACTGTTTTAACTGTTTTCACCTATGATTTACACCCAAGCACCAGAAGAGAACCTGCTAAGGGTGGACTACTTTCTTTTAAAGTCTGACACCACCTGGTGGTGGGAGACTGTAATATACAAGGGGGTTATACACTTAGGGTTAACCCTAACTCTTGGTTAGTTGGACTTTTAGGGGCGGTTTCCCAGACAGGGTTTAAATTAAGCCAGGATAGGCCTTAATCTAGAATAGTTAATCATGGCTTAAAAAATGGCTTTCTGTAACACAGATTAAGTTCAGATTACTAAAACCTGGACTATGGAGTCTTGAATTAAAATAAACTACATTAATTTAAAAACAACTGTGCTAATCTGAATTAGCATGAGAGAGGTTGACTAGAAAACTTTATGAAACAAGACACAGTCCTTTTCCTGGCATTTCCTGCCTGTTAATCTGTTTGTAATGAATTCTATTTAAATAGATGAATAATCATATGACTATTAACGCTTTTGTATTGTTCTTTACATAGCAACAAACTAAACATAACTATTTATTACACATGTGATAATCAGAGTTGGCAGACTAGAAATGATACTGGTTTGATCCAAAGCACTGTTGATTCATATATAATATATTAGTCTGCATCCTCTATTATAGAGTTGTGAGCTTGGGGGCAGTGGAAACTCTGTTCATGTATACCTGTCCTGGTCACTTCATGTATTTTTGGATAGCTATCCAATCATGAAACGAACGAAAGAGAGGGTTTTTCTTTTCATGTTACAGATTAAACTGGACAAAATTAATCTGGTTGTTGAAGCCACAAATGCAAATTTTACTCCTCCTAAAATGGTAAAAATGAAACGTGCGAGAGCGCTCCTAGTACTCAGGGGAGTACGCAGAGGAGAGCATCTCTTCAGCAAGCCAACACTCAAACTGCCACAAATGAAACTGAAATTTCAGCATCACAACCTGGAGCTCAACACACAGTCTTAATTAAAAGTAGTGACACTAAATAATGTTACCAGTGCTGATGCTGCTCTCTCTCCAATTGCTGTCTTTGATTTGAATTTCCTGATTATAAATAAAATGCAGCTCATATCTTGCTTTCGTTGATGTAAACTCTGTTTTGCACATCTATTTGCATATAAAGTGGGAATTGAAGATTAGATTTATATTGATTTTGCGGAGATACATTTATGTTGCCATGTGTAAATGTAACAAAATGGGTATCCGTTTAGTTATAATGCATGAGGTGGGCTGTGGCACCGTGATTAGCTCGGAAACATAAAAATGGCATCTCATGACAAAAAGGTTGCTGAACTCAGGGCTAAACTGACTGACTGTCTGCTAGCTGTCTCACATCACAGTCAGATAAATCCCAAAACACTGAGACTCTTTCACCTAGATATCATCACATAGAGACTGTGTCTGCTATTTAGTAAATACAAAAACAACAAACAAACAAACATTTGACACAGATGAACAAATGATAAAGCTCAGGTTGCTGAATATTAGATCCCTTTCTTCAAAATCACTTATTGTAAATGATATGATCACAGATTATAAACTAGATGTGCTGTGTTTGACAGAAGCCTTGCTAAAACCAGATGATTACATTACTTGAAACAAGTCCACCCCTCAAGATTACTGTTATACAGGTGCTGGTCATATAATTAGAATGTCATCAAAAAGTTGATTTATTTCACTAATTCCATTCAAAAAGTGAAACTTGTATATTATATTCATTCATTACACACAGACTCATATATTTCAAATGTTTTTTGTTTTGTTTTTTTAATTTTGATGATTATAACTGACAACTAAGGAAAATCCCAAATTCAGTATCTCAGAAAATTAGAATATTGTGAAAAGGTTCAATATTGAAGACACCTGGTGCCACACTCTAATCAGCTAATTAACTCAAAACACCTGCAAAGGCCTTTAAATGGTCTCTCAGTCTAGTTCTGTAGGCTACACAATCATGGGGAAGACTGCTGACTTGACAGTTGTCCAAAAGACGACCATTGACACCTTGCACAAGGAGGGCAAGACACAAAAGGTCATTGCAAAAGAGGCTGGCTGTTCACAGAGCTCTGTGTCCAAGCACATTAATAGAGAAGCGAAGGGAAGGAAAAGATGTGGTAGAAAAAAGTGTACAAGCAATAGGGATAACCGCACCCTGGAGAGGATTGTGAAATAAAACCCATTCAAAAATGTGGGGGAGATTCACAAAGAGTGGACTGCAGCTGGAGTCAGTGCTTCAAGAACCACCACGCACAGACATATGAAAGACATGGGTTTCAGCTGTCGCATAAAGCCACTCTTCAACAACAGACAGTGTCAGAAGCGTCTCGCCTGGGCTAAAGACAAAAAGGACTGGACTGCTGCTGAGTGGTCCAAAGTTATGTTCTCTGATGAAAGTAAATTTTGCATTTCCTTTGGAAATCAGGGTCCCAGAGACTGGAGGAAGAGAGGAGAGGCACACAATCCACGTTGCTTGAGGTCCAGTGTAAAGTTTCCACAGTCAGTGATGGTTTGAGGTGCCATGTCATCTCCACTGTGTTTTCTGAGGTCCAAGGTCAACGCAGCCATATACCAGAAAGTTTTAAAGCACTTCATCAGGGCTCTCAAGTTTTGAACTGAGTTCAGAGTGAGATTTCGGGGGTTTGGGTGGGGACAGGGGTCTGATATGAAAAATGACACAAATTTGTACAAAATAAAAAAATATTTATTTAATTCAGCATTTTAGTGTGTATGTGAGTGAGTGAGTGTGAGAGAGAGAGAGGAGAGAGAGATAATGGTTAGTGTTGTTTATTGTAGGTGTTGGTAGCAGGTTTTGAGGCCTTCAGCACAGGGGTTGGTGGCTCCCATTTGAAACATGGTTCCAAGGCCAGCCATTTTCACTGTCATGATGGATGACAGAGTTCCATCTAGGGCAAAGCTCCAGGTGCCATATTTTTGTGTGTGAGAAAATGATGTAGAAAGTGAGTGAGAGTAAGTGAGTGAGAGAGTGTGTGAGTGTCAGAGAGAGAGAGAGAGAGAGAGAGAGAGAGAGCTTTTGCAAGAGATGGCTCTTAAAAGAGCCGTTGGGTTAATGTGTTGTAGAAGTCTATATGAAGGAGTAGTGTGGGATCTGAAGTAACTGCAAGGTAGAAAAAGAAATGCTGAATTACAATTTTTGCATATTAAATAAAAGGAATTAACAGCATAAATAACAAGGACTAAACATAAATAAATGCTTGTGCTTTAGCTACAGATTAGCACAGTAGAATAACAGTAACTATGGTAAAAGCATAGTAAGCATTGCTGTTATTGAGCTAAAACTACAGAATAGTAATAGAAGTACAGTGGTGGTCAGTACTTTTATTATTCCACCAATATGAACATAAACTGATCGAAGCTAGCTAACGCTAACGCGTTTAATCACCCTAGCTAACGATATATAGTGAGACATAGTGCAGATAAAATCCATTATGGAGCCGATCTGATTAATAAATAACATATAATGGACTTATATGGAACATTATAAAAGGACATTAGAACAGCATATGACAGACTACTTACCGAGATGTGGCACGTGTAACTGCTGTTTAATATCGCGATGCTTTCCAATCGAGAGTTGGGTCACGCTTATTCAACGCGAACAAGAAATCGTACTATACAGTACGATTTAACCACGTAATTAAGTCGTGTGAATTAGTACGAATTCACCTTGACAAGGTTGTTTTGAATGCAATGAATAAATCGTACGAGTTCGTATGATTTAGCCACTTGGTTAATTTGTACGAATTCGCTGTGAGATAGGGTTGGTACGTTACGTTCTGCACAATAACTTTACTAGTGTTTTTTCCCGCTCGCTGCTTGAGCTTAAGATGCTTTTGTTCTTTAGGCCTATATTTTTTGTTTACACATATTGTTTAATGTTTTAAACTGAATGAAAACCTTAAGATAAAACATAAGCTTCTTGTGTATATTACCTAATCATAAGTTTGTTCAGAAATGGTGACGACAACTTGAATAAAAAAAATAAATAAAAAATGTGTCTCGCACCCAGTGCGTGAGACTTGAAAGCCTTGCTTCATGCTTCCTGCTGCTGACCAACTTTATGGAGATGCAGATTTCATTTTCCAACAGGACTTGGCACCTGCACACAGTGCCAAAGCTACCAGTACCTGGTTTAAGGACCATGGTATCCCTGTTCGTAATTGGCCAGCAAACTCGCCTGACCTTAACCCCATAGAAAATCTATTGGGTATTGTGAAGAGGAAGATGCGATATGCCAGACCCAACAACGCAGAAGAGCTGAAGGCCACTATCAGAGCAACCTGGGCTCTCATAACACCTGAGCAGTGCCACAGACTGATCGACTCCATGCCACGCCGCATTGCTGCAGTAATTCAGGCAAAAGGAGCCCCAACTAAGTATTGAGTGCTGTACATGCTCATACTTTTCATGTTCATACTTTTCAGTTGACCAAGATTTCTAAAAATCCTTTCTTTGTATTGGTCTTAAGTAATATTCTAATTTTCTGAGATACTGAATTTGGGATTTTCCATAGTTGTCAGTTATAATCATCAAAATTAAAAGAAATAAACATTTGAAATATATCAGTCTGTGTGTAATGAATGAATATAATATACAAGTTTCACTTTTTGAATGTAATTAGTGAAATAAATCAACTTTTTGATGATATTCTAATTATATGACCAGCCCCTGTAGACACGAACCTCGTCTGAAAGGCAAAGGAGGAAGTGTTGCTGTAATTTATAGTAATATCTTCAATATTAATTTGAGGTCTAGTTTCAAATATAATTCTTTTCAAGTGATGGTGCTTTTTTGTATATTTAGTGTAAGTGATAAATCCCACTTGATATTTGTGCTGGCTACTGTATACAGGCCACCAGGGCACACTCATTGTCATAATCATACTTTGGATCTAATATTGCATTAGATGGATCACATGGAATCAAAGTTGATGCTGTTGAAATTCTGCAGCAGAGTGATGACATCTCAGATCATTAGTCTAGTCTTGAGTATACTACATTTAGCCATGGCTGCAAAACTGACTCCCTGTTACAAATATGGTAGAACTATCACTTCTACCACTAAAGTTTGCTTTATAAATAATCTTACAACTTAGAAGAACTCAATGTTGCAACAGAAACTATTGACTCTCTCTTTCCAGCACATTAGACACAGTTGCTCCTTTGCGCTTTAAAAAGTTTAAAGAAAACAATCCGATGCTGTGGTACAATGAGCACACTCAAGCCCTTAAAAGAGCAGCCAGAAAAATGCAGCTGGAGGAAAAGAAAACTAGAGGGCTTTCATATTTTGTTAAAAGACATCACTATTGTATTCAGAAAGGCCTTAAAACTGTTGGATCTGTTTATTGTTTGACCCTTTTAGAAGAAAACAAATACAACCCTAGGCATTTATTTAATACAGTGGCTAAATTAAAGAAAAATGAAGCTTCAACTTTAGACGTTTCCAAACAGCACAGCAGTAATGACTTAATGAACTTCTTTACTTGCAAGATTGATAATATTAGAGAGAAAATTATAACCATGCAACAGTATCACATCAGACAGTGCATTATAGTGTCCGACAGGAAATATTTCATTCATTTTTTGCAATAGGAGAGGATGAATTATCTAAAATTGTTGAATCATCTAAATCAACAACATGTATGTTAGAACCTAGACTGACTAAGCTACTAAAAGAGATGCTTCCAGAAGTCATAGATGCTCTTCTTAATATTATTAATTCATCTTTGTCATCAGTATACATACTGAACTTTTAAGCTGGCTATTATTAAACCTCATATTTAAAAAAAAAAAACAAACAAAAAAGCGCAATTTGATTTTAGAGAATTAGTAAATTAAAGGCCGATCTCGAATCTAACTTTTTTACATCCTTCTTAGCTGCTGTTCGGACGCTTTTGCTTATTGCTCACTTTTATATTTTATCTCCTAATTTTAACTTCAGCAAATCAGCACAGAGCTCAAATGACAAATCTTGACATCAATGCTAAATTTAGAAACTTTGGTGACTGGAAGATTACTACAAAAAAAGTGGATTTTTTTTAATCCAGTCTCCCACTGCCATCAGCTTACATTCTGGGGAAGAAAAAACACAGCTGCCTACATTCAAAAGGATAAGAAAGAAAATGCCTCTTCTGGAATCTACTTGCTACACAAACTACCACAGACTTTTACAAAGGATTGCAGTTGTTGAAACAAAGTTACTTGCAGGACTAACAAACCAGACGGAACACACAACAGAGCTTCGTCGTGGACGCCCTCAGCATATAGCCGGTGAGTCCGATGAATATAGTGCTTCTCAACAGGCCATAATGAGTGTAGAGAAACAAGCCGTAACTGATCTACACACTAGTCAATGGCACAAACAGGGAGCGAGACCCAAAAGCACTCGAGACATCAGATTGTCATGAGAATACTGTAGCATCCTCTACCCTAGACACAAGGATTGCAAATACTGGTTTCCTACCACTGCCTATACATCTTGAAAACTGATTTGAAGTATTAAAGGAATGGTTCACCCAAAAATGAAAATTATCCCATGATTTACTCACCCTCAATCCTTCCTAGATGAATATGACTATCTTCTTTCAGATGAACACGGCCTTCTGAAGTGAATTGATGTGTTTGTGTAAAACAAATTTCCTTATTTAAAACTTTAAAAAGTCAAATGCAAATTTACTTTAAAAAAGACACTTTAAGTGTAATATTTACTTTTCATTTCCCTACAGTGTTTTAAAAAATATATAAATCATGAGATGCAGTGTTACTGAATTATAGAACTGTCAACTACTATCCAAATAAAAACAAGCACAATAACACTAGATCACAGAACTCACATTTTATTGTAAAAAAATAAAGCAATTCAATGTCATTGAATTTACATTGCAAACCCATTGCCTTGTCTCTGACCGAAACATGTATAACATCATAAAAATGTTCACCAGAGAAAGAAATATGGCACGACAAGGAGAGTTGTGTCATTCCCTCTATATGACATTTGTATGTCAAAAGGCCTAGGGTGATGCAGGTTGTCGACATGAAAAAAAACAAAATCCTGCTTTGCTCTGATCACCTCATATGCATGGAAATGTTCTTGAAAAGTTACTGTACCTAAAGGCACTGTGAGTAGCAACAGTTTTTCACACATTATCAGAACTGACTCAATCTGATAAAACACGGGCACTTCAGAATCAACTTTGCCACAGATAACCAAGTTTGGGGGATAAACAAACCCATTATGTTTAGCCCAATTAACCTTCATAACCTGAATGCTACTGGGCACTTGCATTGCCATAGCAATTTCAGAACCTCCTTTTACCATATTTAAAGACACCATTTTTCCAGGACCAATGTCTAACCAACTAAAAGTTGTTGAACTTCGCCAACTATATGCCATATGATTCTGATGCTTTTTTGCCAGCGTTTTGGTAATATTTTTAAATGATTTAAGCCCTTTTTTTTAAACAATTATGCTTGCCTTCATACCTCATACACCAACAATGAAAGAAAGGCCCAATTTTCTGAATGCAACGGGGATAGTGGATAAGAAAATGGTGCTTTGGTAAAAGGTTTTTCTGAGGATACTACTTCTTAAACAGTGTGTGGTGATCCACAATTAAATGTTTTAAATATACAGATAAACCTTGAGATAACATGGGCGAGAATATAATGTTTATTATTTGAAATAGTAGTAGTAGTAGGCCTGTTGTTTCTCTCCATGAAACCATAATCAAAACTTTCTATTCTTGAATTTATTTCTGCTGATGTAACATGTTTTTCCTTCAAATACAGAAATAATAATTTAAATTCGTACTGGCCCACCCCTTCTAACACATCATGCATCACATCAACTGAGAAGTTCTCTGTTGTGTGAAAATACTCCAATGAATTTAATATGCATGACCTTTTCACACCAAAAACGTATGGAAGGGATGGATTACAAGCCATTTCTTGACAGTGAACAGTGTGTATATCTTTGGTGCGCAAAACTACTTTGGAAGAATCTTCAGAGAAATCTGTCTGAAAATTGTCCTTTTCCGCTAAACAGAACCTGCAACAGTACCTTGCACTGAAAGACTCCGGCAGACCAAACAAACTATGCAAACCCAAATTATCACCAGTAACCTGTACTACAGTGCCACGAACATAACCATTGTACATTTTTTTCAAGGTTTCTATAGATATCTCGATATCGATATTGTGAATCCTTTTGGCCACGAAAAATCTGATATTGTGACTGCCCTATTTCAGACTTTAAAAGAAAAGTTTGGTCTTGTAAAGCAAGAGATTAGACTCCCATTTGTTGATATCTCATGAGATTAATCAGATTGTGAAGGTTATCAAACAGACATATAAGAAAGGCACAAGTAAGACTGTATCCAAATTATATAAAGGGATAAATAATTCAAGGAATCATTCTGTAACGTATGGGATGGGACAACAGAGTTGGAGATCTACGTGCAGGCTTTATTAATAGGAAGAGCGTAGTCGTACAGGCAGAGGGTCAAACACCAGCAAACAGATACAAGAAGGCAAGGCAAAAGAGTAATCCAATCACAGGCAAAGGTCTAGGCAGGCAACAAACAATCATAAACAAGGAAACAGTCCAGGGTCAAAAACACAGGCTAGGCAAGGAACACGGTGACAATGTCGGATACAGGGCTAAACAATACTCAGCAATGACAGAGAGAAAGTCCATGGCTTATGTAGGGTGTGTGATTAGCTACAGCCGTGTGTGTGTGTAATCAGTGCAATGGATGATGGGAAATGTAATCCAGGGTGATGTGCAACAGTTAATGTGGTGCAAGAGTTCATACAAAACAAAAGACTGGGAGCTGGGATCATGACACATTCATTAGAATAGGGAAGATTAAAATGGGAAAAAGAGGTCGGCATTTCCTCATTATGTAATCAATGGAATAAAATATGTACTATCCCACATACCTCAACAAGCTCAAGAATATGGCGTGAGCTTTGTTGGAAAAATCTGACTCGCTTTTTTATCACACCCATGTTGGCAATGTCCAAAGGTGAATGGTTTTTGGCAGATTGTATGGTCTACTATTAATAGTGTTTTCACTCTACATATACTAAATGTTCTATTTTATATTTGGGAGATATTCCAGATGAGGTTGAAAAAGATGATAAACATTTAACGATTTTACTGGTAACAAGTAAAAATGGAAAGACTTGTATATATATTTTGGCTGCAAATGCAAAACTCTGAGAAAAAAAAATGGAGGAAATGGTAAAAAATAAGTATTAAAAAAAACACATGATCTGTGTATATTCAGTTTATTTTTAATGGAAGTAGATGGCATGTCTTATAAAAGATAGTAATAATTTAATATCTAATATAAAAGTAACTACAAAGATGCTGTTACCAACTACAGCTGGGATGGATCATAGGTTGTATACGAAGGTTAGTTCCACTATTAAAGTTTGCACTGTGTCCCTGTGTATTCTGTGTGTGTAGGTTCGCTGCTCTGAAGCTAACTGGATTAGCTGACAGCAGAAGATCGTGGAAAAGCATCAGCCAACTGGCCATGATCCTTTATGAAAACAGAAACAAAACCTTTGGTATTCATCTCGAAAGAATGGAATGTTCAAAATCACTGTATTACAAGTAAAGTACTGTCTGTGCTGTAGCAAATGTGATATAACATGCTTCGCAGAATACATTCGGGAGCACTGGGATGAGGACGAGTTCTTTGGCTACCAGTTTCTAAATGGCCTCAACCCCATGATGATCCAGCACTGCTCAAAGCTGCCCGAGAATTTCCCCATCACAGACGACATGGTCAAAGACTCCCTAAGAGGGAGCAGCTTGGAGCAGGAGATGAAGGTACACTGGCATGACTTGGAATTACTGGGTCTGGTTTGCATTGGTTGTGTCTAATTTTCTGTGTTTCCTCATTATTTGGTATGATCTACCCCCACACCCAGAAAGGGAACATCTTCCTGTCTGACTATAAGATATTGGATGAGCTGGTGGGAAATGTAGTCAGTGGCAGGCAGCAGTATCTCACGGCTCCCCTGGTCCTGTTGTACTGCGACCCCCATGGCATGATGCTGCCCATCGCCATACAGGTGAATATCTTGAATCTGAAGTGCAGCAATCTACGCAAGTTTATTTTTTTAAAGTGTCAATGTCTTCATGGAGTACTTATGACAGATACCTTGGAAATCCTTTTTCTGGAAAGAGAGAAAAATCCAGATTCCCTCAGAAATCGTTTGCACCATTTTCATGTATGTTCAAATTCAATCTGCACAGTTAAAGCAAAAACCCAGCAAAGAGAATCCCATCTTTCTCCCAACGGATTCAAAGGCCGACTGGAAACTGGCCAAGATCTTTGTCCGAAATGCAGAGTTTGCCGTTCATGAGGTTGACTTTCACCTGCTGAGAACTCACCTTCTGGCAGAGGTGTTCACCGTGGCGACGTTGCGCAATCTTCCCTCTCCACACCCTCTCTACAAGGTATTGAATCTGTCACACATGAGTTGGTTTGACGTGTGAACGGTGAGGGCTTTTAGCAAAACGGCATGTTCCAGATAAGTTGAATACTGTTTCTTTTATACTATTTGACAGCAGGGTAGATTTTCAGTTGTAGTCTGTGGTCGCAGTTGTCCATTTTACCTCAGAAATGTTGCTTTGTAAAAAAGCCTCCCCTTCACTATTTGCCTTTTGGAGAGCGGGTCCGACTCAGCCTACACAGAACATTAGGTACATGAGGGATCACTAATGTCTTACTCAAACCCATTCACTTTCCTGTAACTTTTCTCAAAAAATGGAATCATTCTGTAATTCATGTAAAAATAACTTGAAGGAATGGAATGTAGGGAGTCACACCTACAAAAAAGAACGCTTGGAGGTACAGGTACACACACACACACACACACACACACACACACACACGCGCACTAACGCAAGCACTAACACACAAGAAATTAAAATTCAAGAATGTGGTGAATGCAAATCTCTTACTTACATTTTTTCCTTCTGTAGCTCCTCTTTCCCCATATCCGATACACACTCCAGATCAACATCATGGCACGGAATCAGCTGATATCCAAGAATGGGGCCATTACCATGGTATGCATATGGCAGGGTTGAAGAGGTTCAATTATAATCCAATACACTTTTTTTCCCCCTCATGATCCTATGTACCTGCTGTCACGTTAGTTTCTGTTTTCATGGACTTTCAGTTTGTTTTCAGTCATCACGTGTCTTGGTTATTCCCTCTTAGTATGCAGGAATTGGCGGAGAGCCATTGGCAAAGTTACTGAAGCGTGCTACTGCCTCCCTGACCTACAGCGCCCTCTGTCTTCCTGATAACATCTCTGAGAGAGGCCTGGAGAATGTACCCCACTACTACTACAGAGATGATGGGATGAAACTGTGGAACATCATCAACAAGTATGACTACCAGTGGAGTTAATCTAGTGTGTTTTAAATAGGCTTTATGCTTTCTACTCTCCAACTATGTGTATGTGTGTGTTACTTCAGACATCCAGTTTTTAGGACTGAACTAATACATCCTGGTGCACTTTCTGATTCATATTTCAACAAATACAGTGTCAGTTATACAGGTTCATGGGTTTAATAGTTAGTAAGCACATGCTATACAGTGTTGCAAGTCGCTTTGAATAAAATCCAGCTTAAGAAATAAATGCAAAGCAAATCTAAAAAAAGTCAAGCTGTAAATATGTAAACCTGGAAAACATCTGACTGTGTTGCTTACAGGTTTGTTGTGGCTTTCTTGTCACACTACTATCAATGCGATGCACACGTGCAGAAGGACACAGAGCTGCAGGATTGGATCAGTGAGATATTCACCAATGGCTTCCTGGGAAGAGATGGCTCAGGTCTGTTACCAGTCCATTATCAGGGCTGTTGCAGTTGAAGATAAAATGTGTCTAGACAAGGGGTGGTGAACCTTTTCAGCATGATGAGCCAAAAAAAAAAAAAAAAAAACCCTTCATTAGGGTATCTCTCAATTGGCACAGTCTTCCAAAACTCCACAGTTCCTTCCCTCAGAACACTTTAAAGTCTGTCATCCTCAGAAAGTTCAATCATTTCAAGCTGAAATGTTGCTTAATCTTCCACTAAAGGGGCTTATAAACAGTCTGATTCAGCAGTGAATAGGTTAATGAGAATGCAATATGTGGTCTTTTTTCTTTTTTTTTTTGCGTAGGCTGGAGAATCTGTCCTCAAAACTCTGTTCAAGATTTGTAAGCAATGTTGGATTCTGTGCAGTACTCCCATGTACAACCTCTGCTGCTTCTCCACTTGCCAACAAGGATAGAAAATGTGTTAACTCTCTTTTTTGTAGATCCTTCTTGAACAGCTTGAGTTTGTTGATAAATGTGAAAACACCCTGCACCAGGTCAGGCACCATCTTTAACTTCCCTTGCAGGTCCACATTCAACCAAATGTCGACCAAAAAAGCCAAATCTGAATCACATAGGGATCACATAGCTCAGGATAGTCCTTTTGTTTCTCTGCAAGGAACAGCTTAACTGGATTGCTCAAAAAAAAGAGAGAAAGCACATTAACTTTTAAAAGCCATCTCACAGCACAGTGATGAAGCAGATCAGATGGAAGATCTTCATCAAGCTCAGCAATGAGATTTTTGAACTGCCTGTGATTGAGAGCATGTGTACGTATAAAATGGATCACATCATTAAACCTGTGCTGGAAATTGTCAAAGTTCAGTGATCTGAATATAAATGTGTTTCACCCGAGTTGTTATTGTCCGATATTCTCTCTTCAATGGTGTGCCGTGACTGCTGATATGACGCTAATGTCACTGTCACTGAATGCTTGGTAAATTTCTGAAAAATCTGACTTTATGATTTCAAAGTGTTTACCTTGTACTTGCCCAGTTTACTGCCTTTGGGAAATTCCCGGGCCACCTTAGGATGGAGCGATGTGAAATGGGCGCTCAAGATTTGAACCCTTAAAATGCGACAATGTAGTCTAGCATATCAAGCAGAATGGTTTTCCATTTCATTCAACAACAACAAAAAAATCCTCCCATTCAGATAGAAATGTTCTGTGCTCATCTTCATTCTGTTCGCTTTTTTGATTCTGCCATGATGATTTCTGCTAACGTAACGTTTCCTCAGGCCAATCAGGCAGCGTAAGCAGCTTCTGTCAGTCAATAGGCTAGACATGTTAAATCGTTCTGTTTCTATTTTTAAAAGTGTGTGTGTGTGTGTGTAAAATGTCCTAAAGTGAGTTCCTCACAGAAGCAGCCTTTCATTCTTCTTCCTAGGAATGCCATCATCTTTTCAGACCGTGACAGAGCTCGTCAAGTTTGTCACCATGGTGATCTTCACTGCATCAGCCCAACATTCCGCTGTAAACAATGGACAGGTCAGTTAGTCAATTCACTTCCAGTCACACAGAGCCATTAAAGTTGCAGTCTGTGATCCTAATCCCATACACTTTTTATCAAACGAATTGCTCCATACATTCCTCTAGCTGTCCGTTCAGTGTCTCTGTTGTCCTGGCTCTGTGAATGAGAAACAAACATAACTATAAACAACCCCAATCAATCAAGCCTCGGGAGCACGAAGGAGAGGAGTTTCATTTGATTGGCTGTTGAGTTTAAATATAAAAACCTTTCACAAAACCGAATTACAGACTCTGCTTTTAACTGTTGTCTGTTATTAACATTACCTCAAGATGCTTTAACCCCCTAGAGCAAGTAGCTCACGACGAGAAGAAAAACATACTTGGTTATGAACGTAACCACCATCGTCAAGACCACCATCCTTCTGGATACCACCCCCAGGGGAACACCACAGTTGAACCACTGAGGGTCCTTCCAAGGTTTCAGGGCTGCTAAACAGGCCTGGTTTACCCTGATAAAGAAGTGGCCGTGCCGCCAAGCATGAGGTGGGACCCGAAGGTTTAGCCTTCAGGTTAGGTTTACTGCAGAGGCTGCATTCGCAAGAGGCCGAGCTCCAAGACCGGGGAGGTGGAAGCCATCAGCCTTAGCATCCTCTGGAAAAACTTTCTGATCCTGACTGAAGCCATGAGCTGCTGAATGCCCAGATTAAATTTTGAATGAAAGGTGGATTGCGGTCGGTAACTATAGTGTATTTTAGATGAGAGCGGGTGGTCTGACAATAACCCGGTCGCTCCTGAGATGCTTTGACAATAGAGCATCTGTGCTTGAACTTGAAATAAACAAACCTTTCTGCAGTGGTGGCATTCACACAGTCCCCAGTTTCCTGTCCTGAGAAACCTGGCAAGATATTGTGACGGCCAGAAGGAAGCATGTCACCTTCAGCACCATGGAAAGCACCATCAGGGCCACCCCGTGATGTTCAGGACCAGGGATAGCTCCTCCAACACAGGTGTGCACAGTCTCCCTTCTGACAGGGAGCCTCAGCTGCAGGCTGTTGGGCCTAATCAGCAGCCACATAAAAAAGAACAACGAAGCCACAGTAGAAGAGAAGCAGGGGAGGTGAGCAGACGCAGAGTGCTGAGTGTGCCACAGCCCAGGCATTGGACCAGTTCTAACCAAGACAAGCTTGTGAGGGTAGACGCCTAGTGAAGGATGTGAGTAGTCTGAACCACCTTGACTAATCCTACATCCCTTCGACCTTCCCTCCAGATGTAATTTGATGCCACAAGAAGCAACTTGAGAAAGAAGAAGAAATACCTGAGTTACAGTTTTCTCCACATTCCCCTCTCTTATACCTATACCTTATGAAGAATAAAGAAAATTAAGTTTTTATTTACTGAAAGTCTGCCTGGTGAATTGTTTGCTTTGACCTGTTGAGTTAAACCCTCCAATCTTGAATGCGAAGGTTACAATATGTTCTTTGCATTAGAGGTCTGTGTGAGTACACCTTCAGAGAACATTCAACCTTTGTGATCAGATTTTGGAGAGATGTTTTTGAAACAGTCGTCAGTCAGCGTCATTCTGTTCTTGTGTGGATGTTAAAAAAGATTTCAATCTAAATTTAGCTGTACCTGTCAGGTCGGGAAGAAAATCATTATATGTGGATAGCGGGTGAACACAAAGTGAAGTTTAGGCGGGAGCGGGTACATGCGGAATAGAACCCTGTTGGAGCGGGACAGTCCCACGCAAACCTCAACCCTCATTTGGGCTGAGACAAAAACTGCACCCAGGAATGAAATTTGTTGGCTGGGGAGCAGTGAGCTCTTGGTGAAATTGACCCTGAGTCCCAGGAACTCCAGGTAGCTGAGGAGCATGGATCCGTGGTGTGCTATCTCGTCCTGAGACTGGGCCAATATGAGCCAGTCGTTGAGGTAGTTCAAAATGCGGATTCCCATCTGTCTCAGAGGGGAAAGCGCCACGTCCATACACTTGTAAAAGTGTGAGAAACTAGGGACAGCCCTAAGGGAAAGACTGTATATTGGTAAGCCACTCCCTCGAATGCAAATCTCAAGACTCGTCTGTGATGGGGGGCTATCTGGATGTGAATGTATGCATCTTTCAGTTCCAGTGAGAAGAATCAGTCCCCGGGGCAAATCTGCATGAGGATCTGCTTCAACGTTAACATCCTGTGCTTCCGTCTCATGAGGGAGTGGTTCAGGAGTCTGTGGTCAAGGTCAAGCCAGATTCACTCTCGAGTCATCACTTTGGTGCGAAGGACATGCGCTTTGCCCGCTTTTACCAAAGTGGGAACCACTCTGTTGAAGCGCGGGGGTCTTCGGGCGAACTGCAGCAAGTAACCTTGATTTATTATCCCCAATACCCAGCTTGATACTCAGGGGATGGCCTGTCAGGCCTCAGCCCGCTTAACAAGGGATTGGATTAAGTCGGTTGACAGGCTGCTGAGTTGAGGCCTGTGCACCAAGGACGGTGGAAGTGGAAGTTTGCTTTTTATTTTGTTTCACCTTAGGAACGGAGTTTGGTATGGCCGCAACAACAGGGCACATAACAAACATTTTGTCCCCTACACCCGGAACTGAATGGGGTGGTGGGGGAACTAAGCGAGGCAGCTTTGGGGGTGGTTGGGCCACAGGGGGACTTTGCCCCCTTCTCTTCCTTCCTGATGGATCAGGAAGACTTTGGGTCCAGCGTAATCCTAGTCTGGGGTCCCTGGCATCTTGGGAAAGACGGGCGCTTACAGCAGCGAGATCACTGACGTTGCTACTTAGGGTGCGCTGCAGCTACTGAGTCGGCGCAGGCCTGGGGTGACTCGTGGCAGTGGGAATGGCCATGGTGTGGAGTGCTGAGGCAGCTTGCTCTGCAGACGAGTAGGCCCTGCCGGCGAGAGCAGAGGTCGTTCTGCAGGGCTTGGATAGAAGGGCTCGCTTATTTTTCCATCCAACCGCAGAGCCCAGGTGAAAAAAAAAAAGTATATTACAATAATGTACTTAAAGTGCTATATTTTCGTGCACTAATTTTGTACTTAATATACTAAAAATTCTTCTTTAGTACTTCTTAAGATAATCTTAAGAACATCTTGAGTACAAGTGTACTCAACTGTGCTATTTTGAGACACCATGAAATATGAACTTAAATGTGCTTTTAATATACTATCTCTGCATTTTAAAAATGTATTTAGATACTACTTATACTGCATTTGAACCCATGGTGTACTACAAGTGGTAACTAAATATATTTTTACTCCGGGTGCTGGACCCTTTGCCCTGCTGTTTGGGAGAATGGGAGGGCGCAAGGGGCGGGACCGCTTTTCGTGAAGAAAGCAATCCGCGATCACAGAGAGGCTAGACTCAAGTTCTCGCAGTGAAAACGTGAAGTCCCAGTGAGCGCCGCCTCTGCCTAGGACTTGAAATATTGTCATTACGTTGATGCAGGTCACACAGCAGGATCCTAACGAGATGTTAGGAGACCGGAAGCGGTGAAGCGGGTGGATCAAGAGCGGCACTCGAAGGCTGGCAGTCTGCGAGGGCACCGGAGCTGCAGGCGGTAGGCGAGTCTCAGCTGGTCCGCTGCGTTGCCTCTTCAACAGTGAGAAGTGAGCTGTTCCAAGCAGGCGAGAGAAGGTGAAGGCGTTCAGTCCCGAAGTCCAGCGAAGAGAAACATTGTTGTCGTTGAAGGAAAAAGATCTGAAATTCTATGGCGAAATGCTCGCTTATATAGCCAGGCGGCCCACCCATTTTGGCGGGCTTTGGTATGCTGGATCGCCATAGGCTCGCGCAGCTCCGCCATGCCTTCATTGGTTCAAAAAGTTTTCCAGTTTGAACCAATTCGCAGTTACACTGCGTTATTGAAAAAGGCTTAAGTATCGAGGAAAAAAATAAGTTTTTCCCAATATGCAGTATGAGTGCAGTATTGAAAGGGAACCTTTATATATATACACTTTCCACAGCCCAAGTGATGTTAATTATGTGCTCTTATGCTTATTATTCTTTGTGAATATTTGGCTTATATGTCAAATTTTTCACCACTTCTTTCCCCCCAGTTTGACTTTGGCGGCTGGATGCCTAACTACCCCACTGCCCTCAGAAAGCCCCCTCCCAAGGAGAAAGGCCAGACCACTGAGGACACGATCCTGGAGACCCTTCCTGATGTGAGCACGACGGTGAATGGGACGGCTGTCCTGAGACTGCTGAGCAAGGATTCTACAGACCATGTGAGTTTGTACATCATCAGGGCACAGGTTAAAAGACTGCCATTTAATTTTTGCTGTGAAAAAGAGAAACTGAATGCCGTTCTTGTGTTTGTCATTATATTACTCTATATGATGATGGCTTACTTACAGTGCTTTCATTCCTCTGGTTTGCATTACGTGTTACATTAAAAAGGGCATTCAGCAAACTGTAAAGGCCCTGATATACTTCAAAGGAAATCCAAGAATGAACTGATATGACGTAATTTCGAACAAAATCAGGCCAGTTTGTTTTGTGTTCTTTTTGGAAGTTTGAAACGGCTTGCCAAAGCGAACTTTCAGTAAAAGTTCGCTCCAGCTGCAAAACACCATTGTACTACCATTGGTCAGTGACGATAACGTAATAGGAGGTGTGCGCCGAGGCTCCGCCTTCACTCGCTTGGACCGCATTTGACTCATTTCGTGTGTTAGAGTTTGTTGAGGTAAGATCTCCACAGTATATCGCTGGTCACGCATTTCGAACTTTGTTTGAAGTATATCGGGGCCTTAAGTGTAGTGTTGCTGTGGGCACTTACAGAATATTAGTGTGCTGTCATGCATAGTGTGTTATAATTATAAACATGTTTATTATCAACAAGTTTTTTATGATTACAATCTTATTACCCTGTCCGTAGTACCCTCTGGGTCATTTCCCAGAAAATCTATATGATGAAGACATCCCCTGCAAGCTTATTGAAGAGTTTCAAAAGGATCTGAGGGAGTTGTCGGACCTCATCGAGGAGCGGAACAAGAAGTTGGAGCTTCCCTACACCTATCTGAACCCCAAAAATGTGGACAACAGTGTAGCCATTTGAAAGGAGACAGTAGTCCTTCTTAATATGTTTGTCTTTCTAAAGAACCCCAAAAGGGGCCTTTGCAAAAAAAAAAAATATACAGAGTTTCACTAAAATTTCCGGTTTGTATATACTAAAACCCATTTCATTTGTGCGTCACTGCCTGTGAAGA
Source organism: Megalobrama amblycephala (assembly GCF_018812025.1). NCBI lineage: Eukaryota > Metazoa > Chordata > Actinopteri > Cypriniformes > Xenocyprididae > Megalobrama > Megalobrama amblycephala. The sequence goes on along the minus strand of NC_063044.1, from coordinate 12,289,838 downwards.
AAGCAAGAGTATGCATGCACATGAACTACTAAAGATCTGTTTGCTCAAAATTACAAAGATCTATGCTCAAAATTATGAAGAAAATGTGAGCATGAATGAATTAATAAAGATCTAATACGGTTTCAAATATGGTGCGATAAACCAAAAATAAATAAATAAACTAACGTTAAACAAAGGGCACAGATTGCACAATCTACTCATCCTTGATTGTCTTGTTAAGATGACGCAGGAGTGCATTCCAAAAGAAGAGTTTTTTGGACCCCTACACCCTTCATCCCTCTCACTCCGGAGGGTAAACCCTTTGAAGGGATTAGGGCATAGGGATTAGCCCTTCCGAATGGAATGCAGTGTTTGTTTCTTGTGCACACATGAAACTCTGTCAATTTTTTATTTTTGCAAAGGTCCCTTTGGGGGCTCCGTATCTTTCTGTTAATAGCTTTGTCAATTAAAAAAAAAAAGAACTTTCATATATTATAAACTAGTGTTGTAAAACTAAAACAGTCCTATCTTTGTTGTTTGTACCTTTGTGTTACAGGGCAAAGTACAGTATGATGCAATATTTTTTTTGTTTTGTTTATTCCAAAAACAACGACTTGTTCAGTTTAGAAACCAGCAAACAAGAAGGGGTCCACTCCAGGGTATAATTCCAGGTGCATTTATGGCATATAAATTATCTAGACATTTACATGATTTTTATTTTAACATAAAAAGTCTCAACATTGCGTCAACAGATTTACATTATTCTTTGTGTATGTTTTTTTCCAAGTGTGGATGTGTGGAAAAGTGCAATTGTGTGTTTAAAATCAAAATAGGGAGCCACAGTGTCAGCGTTTATGGGCTTAAAGGCTGAAGTATAAAGTAAAAGTATAAAGTTTGCGCAAAACGGATACGGACATATGTATTAGTGTCTTCAATGTAACGTTATACTAGTTCTGCGGTCTACATCTCTCTGTGTGCAAGCTCATCCCCTCCGTAAGTCTTTGAAATAATATCTCTATGTCATGTGAATCTACAGCAAAGACGATTATTTTTTTATAGCTCTATAGTTCTCTATGCTTTTCTGTCTAAATACTGATACCTTCCTTAAAATACTGAAGCATGGAATAAATAAATGAACCTCTGATCTCCAGTAGCAGGGAGCTACTAATAGGGGGGGGACCAGGAATGGTTGTAAAAATGTTTTTGCTTTTTTTTAGCTAAAGTTGTCAAGTTCTTATTCAAGTACCCAAATTTGTTTACTACAAATGGCACCAATTAAAACCATTGCAAGAATATCACAGATGTCATGAGCTGATGTCAAATACATGGTGTTCCATTGTTACAACCTACTTAGTCTTGCAGACTGATGGCAGAAGGTCTGGACTGTCTCGCAGCTTTCATTGGCCAAAGACTGCCCAAAAGGACGTTTGACCGACATGTAACGCAACCAATCACAGTTTGTTTTGTTCCACGTCATGTTTAGGGGCGTGTGAAAATTAAAGTCGATATCCCAACAATAACAGACTGGCTTGCATCTAAAAAAATTATTCATTCAGGAACGTGCAAATTCACTGCAACAATGGAGGCGCAAACTATTTTTGAAAATCCAATGTTATGTTGATTCTGGTAAGCACTCAGTCTCACAGTTGTAAACACAAAGGTCTTCCATGAGGGAGCTTTGCCTCATGGCATTTGTTTCCAGGCAGACCATTAAAGAACACAACTCACACATCTCCCGGACATCCTGTAGAAGTCAACCAACCAGATGACGACTTCGAAACTCCTGAAGTGTTTCCAGGTAAGTGTGCCATATACATCAAATGTAACAATTACACAAAATAAGCAAAATTACAGGCCCCACCATGTGATATGCTTAAAAGAGTCCACTACAACAAACCTCTTTAACAATATGTATGCTTAATGAGCACTCTACAACAAAATATAGCTTCTGCTTGGCCCTGATGGCCAACGATTTCGATGTGTGTGCAAAGTTTCAAGAATTTTTGAGCATGTTAAGGGCCCCAAAAATGCCTGAATAGTAAAAAAAAAATATTATACTAAAGAAAACAATAGGGCCTTCGCCATTGGCTTGGGCCCTAATAATCACAATTCAACCAAACTAAAATAAAAAGATATCCAAAATTTACATCTGACTCGCATTCAATAACATTAAACAATACTCTTGTTAGAACTCTTTGTCTGAATTGTCTTTTGATTATCGTCCAGAAAGTCCTGTATGACGTCCAGTGGATGAGTGCAAAATCAGTTCAAAGAATGAAAGACAATGTCCTCCCATTTGAAGAAAGCTGAAGAATTGAAGAAATCCATGTGATGCAACAAAAGTGTCTTTTTCCCAGGTTCAGAAATCAGCATTCAATTCTTGGTGGCCCACCATCTCAAATCCATGAGAGAGGTTCTCAACTCGAGCAATAAACCTGACCTTTTTTACCAAAACACTGTCATTAAACATTCAAAATTATCTCTATACCATTTTTCTCTTTAAACTGACTGTTTAAACATCTATATCCACTTTTATGATGAATGTGTGTTATCTACGGAAGAGGATTAGGGCCAAGCAATAATAAAAAAATAAAACCATCTCGAGATTAAAGTTGTTAAATTTCGAGAAAAAACTCGTTAAATTTCGAGAAAAAAAATCGAGATAAAATGTTGAGAATAAATTCGTTAAATTTCGAGAAAAAAGTGGAGATAAAATGTTGAGAATAAACTCGTTAAATTTCGAGAAAAAAGTCGAGATAAAATGTTGAGAATAAAATAGTTAAATTACGAGAAAAAAACTCGTTAAATTTTGAGAAAAAAGTCGAGATAAAATGTTGAGAATAAACTCGTTAAATTTCGAGAAAAAAGCAGAGATAAAATGTTGAGAATAAAGTCATTAAATTACGAGAATAAAAGTCATTAAATTATGAGAACAAATTCATTAAATTATGAGAATAAAGTCGTTAAGTTTCGAGAAAAAAGTCGATAAAATGTTGAGAATAAAATCGTTAAATTACGAGAAAAAAACTCGTTAAATTTCGAGAAAAAAGCAGAGATAAAATGTTGAGAATAAAGTCATTAAATTACGAGAAAAAAGTCATTAAATTATGAGAACAAATTCATTAAATTATGAGAATAAAGTCGTTAAATTTCGAGAAAAAAGTCGATAAAATGTTGAGAATAAAATCGTTAAATTACGAGAAAAAAACTCGTTAAATTTTGAGAAAAAAGTTGAGATAAAATGTTGAGAATAAAGTCGTTAAATTTTGAGAAAAAAGCCGAGATAAAATGTTGAGAATAAAGTCATTAAATTACGAGAAAAAAAGTCATTAAATTATGAGAACAAATTCATTAAATTATGAGAATAAAGTCGTTAAGTTTCGAGAAAAAAGTTGATAAAATGTTGAGAATAAAATCGTTAAATTACGAGAAAAAAACTCAGATAAAATGTTGAGAATAAAGTCATTAACTTACGAGAAAAAAGTCATTAAATTATGAGAACAAATTCATTAAATTATGAGAAAAAACTCGTTAAATTTTGAGAAAAAAGCTGAGATAAAATGTTGAGAATAAAGTCATTAAATTATGAGAACAAATTCATTAAATTATGAGAATAAAGTCGTTAAATTTCGAGAAAAAAGTCGATAAAATGTTGAGAATAAAATCGTTAAATTACGAGAAAAAAACTCGTTAAATTTTGAGAAAAAAGTCGAGATAAAATGTTGAGAATAAACTTGATAAATTTCGAGAAAAAAGTCGATAAAATGTTGAGAATACTCATTAAATTATGAGAAAAAAGTCGTTAAATAACGAGAACAAATTCGTTAAATTAAAAATTTGTTCTCATAATTTAATGACTTTTTTCTTGTAATTTACAAACTCGTGTACGTGTAATGCATCACGTGTTATTTTTATTAATACATAATTAATTCACAATGTATATTAATAGATAGCTCACTCACTGGACAGAGCAGACGCTTGGGAAGTCCGGCTCTTTTCAAAGATTCGACTCTTTTGGCTCGGCTCACTTGGAAGAGCTGGCTCTTATGGCTCCCAAATGACTCTTCATTTAGTATCACTCAGAGCCTTCTATTTTAGCCCACTTTAGCAATTGAAAATGAATGGTTTTTGTGTTGGTAAGCAATTTTTTATTCAGTGTTTTCATAAAAGCCTTAATTTTATGCATTTTTTGTTTTTGTTACAAAAAATACTATTATTAAACATTTTAATAAAACTTTTATTGAACAATTGAACACAGAGCCACAGCAAACATATAAAATAAATAAAGGCATAGAAGGCAAATAAAAGCCAGTTTGGGTTAAAAATCTTTAAAAGATATGTAGTATTAGCATTATAAACACTGAATTAGTACCTATTACCTAATACCAATAACTTATGAAATTAAATAAAGGACATGCATCAAAACATTTACATTTCAATTTATTAACATTTCAAAATATAAAAATCAAAAATGACCAAATCAATCAATTGGCAATCATGCCAATACTCTGAGAAACAGGAGTCTACCCGTGTTGCCATATTCAAATAAAGGCTTTTTCACAAGATGTAACATAAGTTAATATAAGAGAATCTAATTTTCGGCTCCAGCCCGTCTACAAAAAAACCCCCCTGCTCTGTACTTTAATGACACCTATGCTTCCTGACCGAAGGAGAGGTGACAAGCTGAAGCTATTTGTGGCAAACCAAATGGTCACCAAGAAGATAAAGAGTCTTTGATCTGAGATTTGTGGATCTGTCGATCTTAAAGTTACCGCACTCTAATCAGCGTTTTCACGATAGTGGATATTCATATCTGCTACAGAGCTTATTACGGCCCAAGCAGATGAACACTGGATGATTCAGTTGCTCGGTCGTAAACTAAATGACTCTTTATAATTCCCTATAAATTATTTCATTTGAGCTAATTTTGCTTCCTTTTCCTTACAGCCTCCATGCGTCTGCGCATTTTCTGCGCAAAAATCTCTCAAAATGCATATGAACCATAAAAACTTAAGAACAAAATAATATACCTTGATTATGAGATTAAACCAAATGAATCCAAGTACAATAACTATATACAAACACACAAGGTCAAGTCACCTTTATTTATATAGCGCTTTTTACAATGCAGATTGTGTCAAAGCAGATTTACATTGATAACTGGTACATAATTTTTGCTGCACAGCAGCTCTTAAAGAATAGTGTCAATGCAGGCAGATCAAAGCACTGATGAATAAATGTCAAGAATACTATTGAATATCAAATGTCAAGTCAAATGTCAAGTGTCCCCAACTAAGCAAGCCAAAGGCGACAGCAGCAAGGAACCCAAACTCCATCAGGTGACATCAGGTGGCAAACAAGTGGCAAATAGATGTTAAAATGGAGAAAAAAACCTTGGGAGAAACCAGGCTTAGTTGGGGGGGGGGGCAGTTCTCCTCTGGCGAACAGTGCTTTGTTACAATCAGGTTGCTATCATAAGTCTGATAGGATCGCAACAATCAATAAATTTAGCAGATTGCTGCTGTTGGATATCCGTTCGCGGTCACCGAACTAGCAAGGATGCTAAGGACGGCCCCTAGCGTCAGTTGATAGTGCAGCGACTGGGGCTGGAGTACAGTGTTCATATTAGGACATTCTTAGATCTCAGTCGTACAACGAAAAATTTTCAGCCATTGGATTAATGTACTATTAGGCATTGGACAAAAAGTCATCAGACATAAGAGCATCGGGCGAAACGGCCTCAGGTGGAGTGTGGGGGTTCGCATTGCCCCGCCCCATGTGACATCACATGCATGAGGATCAGATCAGAACAGAAGAACAAGAGCGACAGATGGATGCAGAGGAGGTTTATTTTGTTTTAATTAAATGCTACACTAATTTCATTTTATACAGAAGTGAACATACATTTTGTGAATTTTATTTGCACTTTTAAAAAGTTAGCCAAACGACATATTGCAACTAACGTTAGCTAGCTTGCATTTGGCAGACTATTGTGATGTTAAAGCGTGTCGCACTATTAGATTGCTTGATTAAAATGTGATTGTGTTATGTAACGAAACATTTTCAACACAAAACATAAAACCCAGATAATCAGCTAGCATTACACTAATCAAAAGCAAATAATAAAGCTGGAAATGAGGGATGGGGATGGATGGAAATAAGTTAATTATTTGATATATTCTATATTTTTATAGATAATGTAAGTTTTTATATTTAAATACATTTAAATACATCTGATATATCCTGTTTTTATCTTTACACATAGGAAGACATATATTTATTTAATTACTTTTCTTCTATCTAGCCTATATACTTTGCTTTTCTCTATAACATCAAGCAAAGTCAAAAATCAGAAGGCGTTCATGGGTAAGAAGACAAAAAATGTATAGCGTCCTACAGAAATATTGTCACCCTTGGTAAACATGAGCAAAATGGCTTGCCTTTTCATTATTCTTCATGCAGAGATTGACAGGATAGGGCAAAGATGGATAAATTTATATGTTCAAACAAAAGAAAAGAAGAAACATCGCAGCCCAGAAGATCAACGGACATCAACCCATTCATTGTACCAGCCTGCAAGAAAATCGTAGGGGTAATGATAGGGGAGGACGTTGTCAAAGAAATGGACAAAATCCCATTATCTGACAACACGATGAACATTGCATTGACGACATGGCTGCTGATATAGAAACACAACTAACTAAAAAACTGGCAAATTTGCAGTCAAATGGATGATTCTACGGATTGCAGCGGACACTGTCATCGCCTGACCAGTGTGCGATATACTGATGAGGAATTAATGCAGTAGGAGAAGAAATCTTTATTGCCATCGATATGTATTTGAAAGAACGGGGTTTCAATGGGGGCATGTGTCATAGTACTTGCACAGATGGAGCGGCATCTATGACCGGAAAAGTAAAAGGACTGGTAAACCTCAATGTAAGCCAACCCAACAGAGAATAGAACAACAACGTGAAATGCCTGGTTCATTTTGTTGCTGTGTTGGTCTAAAGAAATTCTTCTTTTGCTTGATCCTGTTTTTGACATTTTAATCGTCACACTGATGACTTGAATGGGAGTCAATTCTTTAAATTCTTTACTTTTAAAGAAGAACAATGTAGAATGTGTTTTATGAAAATATAATATATAGATAAGATCTAATGTGTGTGTTTAATGTTTAATTTAATAAAAAAAAATACAATAAAAACAGTAATATTGTGAAATAATATCAAGTTACAAAACACAAAGTCACTCCAAAGGGAGTTACTCTCTATATAAGCTCTGTTTCTGAACTCCCTGAAACACCTCCTTTGTAGTCTTGAATTTTTCTACACGTCATAGTATCCCTCATTTAAATAATTCCCACCCAAGTCATTCGCCAAAAAAAAAAAAAAAAAAAAAAAAGACGAGGCTTGATTGTTGCATTAGTCGTGTGTTGAAAACTTTTCGAAAGAAGGGGCTTCATAGAGACAGGAACTGAACAGTGTTACTGACAGACTGTGAAGAGAGGAGCTGCAACAATGGAGAATTTGGAATCATACGTAGAACCAAAAAACAAAATCAAGACTCTGAAAAAGAACATGGGTCCCCTTTATATGATAGACACTTTAATGTTTTATTTCTGCCTCCCTCAGAATGAATAAGGGACCAGTGACATCTTTTATTTTTCAACTCTGGAAGTATTTTTTTTTTCTTTTAAAAAAATTAATTTGATCAAAGAATGTAGATTGCATTGGAAAGTAAAAGTAGCCTAAGCCAATGTGAGTGTGCACACCAACGCAAAAAACGTGAGGTGTAAAAGTGTAATTTAAAAAAAAAAACGCCTCAGGTTCGTTTTTTTGGTTTGTACCGTTAAGCACAAGCGCCACATACTGGCAGGGAGTGAATTTGCATGTTCACTCTGCGCATCGCCAGTGAAAATCGCTTGGGTATGAACACAAAAAACATCTCGAAAAACGCTGTCGATAAACGCGTCCCGGTGTGTACAGGCCTTTAATGACTGGTTTGTCATCACTGTGCGTGGTTCTTATCTAAGTAACCCTAACAATAACCCACCAAAAAATAAAAGCAATGTAAAAGAAAACTCCCATCTGGATCAGAATAAACAAGATTAATCCAAGTACAGTAACTATATACAAACACACAAGGTAAATTTAGCAATGATGATTAAATTATATTTTCGATGCCATGTACACCTCAAGTAAATCACACATTTTATCATCAGTGTAACGATAGGAATGGCTCGTGGAAATCTTATCACTTATAAGATTCAGAGTAGGCCTCGCGCACCACTGATGCATTAAATAAACCGGGCTTCATTTGCGCTGATATTGTTCTTTTCAGTTCGTACAGGAACTTAGTGCTTATATAACCTCCGAACGCATGATGTAGGCTTTATAATGACTTAATAGCAAAGGCTATAGAATAACACTTAAAGGGATTTGCTAATCCCTTGCTAATGCACCAATTACAACAAAGAATCGCGGGTTTGCACAACAGCATTGGGCACACAGTTAAAGGAGAAGCTAACAGGACAATATTTTATGGACTTTCGAAGCAAAAAAACAAGTGGGTGTATGCAAATACTGATCCTTAAAAGTCGTAATACGCAAACAACCCTGAGCAAAAAATAAGTATACGTGCATATGGCCCCGACTACACCACTGGTCACGCTGATCCTGAAGCCGCCACTGCCCACAGGCTCCATGGCCTCCATGCGTCTGCGCATTTTACCACTTGATAACAAAAACAAAACAATCAATCCCTCGAAAAACTGAAAATAGCCACCAAAAAAATCTATCAAAATGGATATGAACCATAAAACCTTAAGAACAAAATAATATATGCGGCGACTGGAGTGTGAGATGAACTCTGACCCTCCTCACCCTCACCAGCGGCTTCTGGATTCATGTTTTGAATGCAGGAATCGCCCAACATCAACGTTATTATTTCGATAGACTCAGTCCAGTTGTTGGTCAGGAAAGCCCACAACTCTAAAACTGTGGCTAAACCACACAAACAGCAATAAACTAAGAACTCTTAAAACACAACAATGAAAAACAATGTAAAACATAAAACTCCCGTGTGGCATGTGGAGAGCATGAAGACAGGCGTCAGCCTCTTGTTGACGTCTGCTATAAAACATAGCTAAAACAATATTGCTCTGAGCGTGTGACCGTGATTCATGTGCATATGTCAGTCAGTGTGGAATCACACGTCAAGTTCAGAGAGAGTTATTCAATCCATTATAAATTCTGATTTTGGCCGTCTCTGGAATGGATCAAACCATAGATATTAGCCTACCTGATGAGTTCAAGTAAATACACTGGAAATCCGTGCTCATTCAAGGATGTGCGTTTATTTCATGTACGGAGAAGGCACGGGCGCCTGCAGGATTTCATCTGAATGTTTTTTAAATCTCCATTTAGTGCATGTTCACAGAGGAAAACGGCTGCTTGTTCTCTCGACACTGTCTGTTTTAATGAGAAATCGCTTCAGGTGATTCAGTGAGAGAGCAGTCCAAACGAATGCGTGCGAGTGGATTCAGACCGTTTTGCAAAGGCGTTTTACCAATTCATAATTTAAAACACAATTTAAACATCAGAAAATGTGAGCAGTTCAGTTGCACAGCTGTTAAACTGAATATACGAAGCTAAGCAAGCTTTTTTATTAAATATCCACAACACAAACAACAATTTGCATATTCATTGATCCATGTATTTTAAATGAGGCTAGGGTGTAGAGTTACATTCAAGCTATTTTAAGACATGAAGAATTTTTTTTTCACTTGATTTTTTTTTTTTTTAAATGTCATTTTGGTGATCAAAGATGAGTTTTAAGGGATAAAAAAAATCTATTAAATCTAATAAATCTATTCTATAGTTAAATAATTTTACATTAGATTACAATTTCTGTACCTGAAAATCTTCTGTTTAAACCTTCATGAAAGCACCATTTATTTCATTTTTGTTCTGTTGTATTTATTTGTGCTATTACTCATTAATTTGATTATTTGTTACTATTTTATTACTTACTGTTTATTTGTCTGACAGTATTTAAAATATAAGTTAATCGTGTCATAACCCTGCTGTAATGTCCTATTGTCAGCGCTGGTGGCGCTATAGCGCACTGAGTTCGAGCGATCTGCAGCAGAGCAAGAGAGAACTGCTGTGGGTGAGTCGCTTCTGCTGCAGCTCCGTGTTAAAAGTTCAAAATAAAAGATTTTAATGTTGAATGTTAGACGATGTATGAAGGGGATTGCCACATTGAACACTAATTGACGTCTAGAGTGTGTTTTCTGTTCATATTTTTGTGTATTTGATAGTTTTATTTCCGTTTTAATGAACTCGATCTTTCCATGTGCGCCATTTTCCATGTGCTCCCTAACAAGTGAAATGTGTTTCGAGTAGATGGAGCTGAAGCTACTTTACTCTCTCTTTCCACTGCTCTGTGCTGGTAATTGTTTTTGTGAAATGGTATTTAATTAAGAATGTACTGTTTTGTAGAGCATGTTTTACGAAATTTTTTTATTTCTATTCATTTCATTCTATGTTTAATATAAAGATTATTATCTTAAATATAATGCTTTGGATCGTACAGTATTTTTAAATATCAATTAGGAATATGAATAAACAGAGAATATATTAAATATATATAAAAAGCCACATTGTTTATTGTTATATTGATAGCAGCAGAGCTAATGTGAACTCACCCTTTAACTACTTACTGAATTCAGCGCAAGGCTCGAAATTGCGACTATTTTACTCGCATTTGTTCCTGAAATTTAATCTGTGCGATCTAAAAATATATTTGTGTGAGTGCTTATTGTTGTTGCGACCTGTTTTCATTTCTCTGCAAAACATTATTAAATGAAACCGCATGCACGGTTTGTGCCTTACGTGCGCTGATACAGTGATCAGTCCACCGTTCTAGCTACATAACCTATTAAACTTCATCTTTACTATCTTAACTTTAATGCAGACCTTAGATTAATGTTTGCTGTCAATCACTCTCTTTCATTGCGCTCTGTTGTTATGTGACGGGGCTAACCACTGCGTGAAACGCTGACAGATTTCTTCTGTAAGCCACCTAAAGTCACAAATAATCCTGGAGTTGATGTGGTTGATGTGGATAAATATAAATCATTTTATCGGTGTCCCCAATTTCATGTCAGCCCTGTTACCCTCACCAAAGAACCCTGTATAAATAATGGTACATTCCAGTGACATCACTTCCAGGAAGTTACATCATCTCTAAACCAGGATGCCAACAGTTCAAATAAAAATAAGTTTCTCTCTCTCTTCTATAATTTTCTATTTTTGATGATTTATGAGGTTTGATTGAGGGGGGAAATCATGCAATGTCAAACCTGTTACCATTTTTGAAGCATACATTTAAATACTTATTTATTTAATGTGACATAATTATTATCTACAAGTAATATCCCTTTAAAGTGTACAAAATGTGCTTTTGTGATCTGGTCTGTAAGCTAGCAAATTAGCTTTAAATTGTCAAACCTGTTACCATCAACCCTTTTACTTTTCAGAGTAACAGGGATGATAGATTAGATGTCAAACTTAGCACCGATTTTAACATTTATCTGTGTCAAATGCAAACATTTTAAAAGGTCATCCCAGGTGTATTATTGATGTCTATATCATTCAGTGTGGGTGGCATATGAATATCAGTTACATTTTTAGTTAGTATTTTTAGTATTGTTGGTACACGAATATCATAATTCAAGTATTAACTATTTAAATGTATTATATAACCTTAATATATAATATATTTTAACCCTAACAGATGGAGTGTGTAGCTTTTAATTTCTTAAACAACCATGGTTGAAATGTGTTTCGTGGACATATTCCAGGATGACAAAGCCAATATTCATCAGGGTGAAAGAATGGTTCAGAGAGCACAAAGAATCATTTTCACACATGAATGGGCACTTCTGAGTCCTGACTTTTGGACTTTTAATTTTATATGTAAATGTTCAGCTGTGCACAAGTTCAAGATTATTTGCGACTTATATATTTCACATCTGGAAAGAGAGGCTTACACTTGTTTTCTGTGTGTGCGTTCATTCTATGAATCACACGTATGCACATCTGAGAAATGATCGCAAGATCAAATTTAGGAAGGTTTCTGCACAACATTTTATAAATGAGGCCCTTGATCTCTTAGAAATTCAATGTTTCACTAATACAGCCATGCAAAGTGAATGCAAAACAATATAAAAATTAGTATTAAAAGTATTATGTAAACAAATGTATGCTGAAGAATGTGTCTCTCGTCATCCCCGTTACTCTGGTCAGTCCTGTTACCATTATGTCAATCCTGTTACTGTCATTAATTTCATAAATAATGTAAAAATATTTAAAAATGGTCTTTCAAGTTTTTCAATTGTGACAATCACTCTATTTTGTTTTGGACAGAGTCCTTTTAATATCTCTCTTGTAAATATATATATATTTTTCTTAATTGACAGGTGATCAGCCTTCAAAATTAGGATGTTCTTGGTCATCTGAATGACAAATATAAGATTTGTTTAAAAAATAACAAATTTGAAACAATCCCAGTGAAAAAAGGGACACAAATACTGCTCATATATGTAAAAACTATTACATAGTTCTAATCAAAACTGCAGTATATAGTGATGAGTTTGTCTGTAACAGGGATGACAAAAATATCAATACATGAGGAAGAAAAGACGTAATAAAATAAATGATAAAGCCTGAGATGGCCCAATACGATTTCTTGTCATTTTAGGTTGTCTTCATTTCAAAAGATTTTTTTTTTTTTTTAAATAAAATTATTTTTTCATTTTTCAAAGTTGAAAAGGCACTGATTTCGTGGAATGACCCATTTAGTCATAGCTAAATAGTCTTAGTTTCTTCCCGGAACCAAAGTATGTAGGGTTTGTTTCTGTTGGGACACTCATTAGTGGTGCACTATTGGCGCGTTGTGTTCCTTTGGCAAAGAGCAGTAATGCTGGCATTTTAAACTAATAAATGTTGACTGCTTTGGTAAACTGATTTAATAATTAAAGACATGTTTACATGTATGTTTTATTGGAATTTTTCAGGAGGTTATGTGCAGTTATTCACTATATTTGTATTTTTGCCATTTACATGTATATGCTTCAATTAGCATTAGCTTGTGCCTTATGTGTGTCGTTACAGGTATGTTTATGGCTTGCTTTCAAGTCCATATATGTTTAATTATATAAATAATAGGGATGCACCAATATGATTTTCTGGGGCCGATACCGATATTAACAAACAATTATTGGCTGATCACGATATGTCACTTCCTCTCTTATTTGAAATATTGTCATCAAAATCATTCCTTTCCATTCTATAAATTTTTTTATGTAACCGATGGTTTTTTTATTGTATCTATCCAGGTTGATTATATAATTATCTGAGGCAAGTGTATACCGATTTTTCTTTTTGTTGTTGGGTGACCACCATTACACCGTTGGGTTGGAAAGAAAATCATAAGCGGATAGTGGATGAACACGGAGTGAATTTTAGGTGGGAACGGGTGGGTGCGGAATAGAACCTTGCAGCGGCACAGTTCCACGCACAGATATTTTAGTTTAATTTTTTAAGACATGCATCAATTAAGGAAAAAGTGCCCTTTATAACAGCAGGAACAAGACCATGTTGCCAGGTCACATGTTTCCCAGTTACTTTCTAAAGCATCCTTTACATCTTTCAAGGGCTTCCTGCAATTGAAAATGCAAAAAGCTATTTAGTTTTCCAGCTCAACTGATCATTGAATCATTTAGTTAGCGTCAAGTGTAGTAGTACACTGTTATTAAATGACCTGCAGTCTTCTGTTTTGGCCATGGCTGCATGGACATTTCCCTCTTCTATCAAGGCTTGACCCACTCTATTCTGGGGGATGAATTTTGTTGCCAGATCACTGCATTCATCTAAAATACAGTTAAACACAACAGCATAATTATTTGTAATAATGTCCAACTTAAAATCAGTTCAAGAAAATAACAAAAGATGATGTGGATACACTCACCGTCCACCATATTGAGATCACCTGTATATTCATGCAGTTATCTAATTAGCCAATCATATGGCAGCAGCATAATGTAAACATAACAACAACATGCAGATACAATTCAGGAGCTCCAGTCTTCACATCGACTATCAGAAACAACAAAACAATAACCACGGCATGGCTGTTAGTGCCATATTTCAGAACATGCTGATCTACTAGGATGTTTCTCACACAAAAGTCTCTGAGTTTGCACAGAATGTTACAAAAACTATTGAGTACGCAATAATAATGGGGTGGAAATGCCTAATCTGAGGCACAGAAACTGTACAGTACTGTAAAATAATCACCTTTTTCAGTCCATTGAGGCTGTGCCCATGAAATCTGCAGATTCTTGTTCTTGGCCGCTGTTATAGCCCATCCGCCTCAAGGTT